>NC_056733.1:1956987869-1957097869 GCF_019279795.1 Protopterus annectens
ACACAGAGCAAACGCATCCATGTTACACGTGTGTGTGGATAATACCTAGGTTGTATTTACCCATGTAGCCGCATTCCAAGGCAAATGTCCTACACACAGAAGTAACACCCTGACACCTACATGACAATTGCATTGGATGCTTATGCTAACCCGTGCTAGATGTGTGGCTTTAGTAATCCATGTGCTCAATGTAGAACCTACAATGGGGAATACTGACATCTGTGCAGTGAGGAACACCTGGCTGAAGGCTCTGTAGTGCACAATTGCCCTACCACCATATAACTCAGATCCAGACATGTGGCCATAACAGTGGTATGGACCATACCAGGTGGTGGTGTACACATATTCATAAAAGCTACTCACATGTAAAGACCACTACTCTGACATAACGCATCACAGATGAGACAGATACAAGTGACAGTGGCAAATGCTGCATTCTAGGTTGTATCCTCATATACATCCACCACCTTGTTCCCAGACTACCAACACACATCCATATGTGGTATGACATAATATGGTAGACCATCAGATAACCCTTGATTGGTGGACTGTACCTAGGCCTACATCAGCTGTGCAATGTACCCATGTACAGACACAGCTGCATAATGTGTTATGCAATTCAATAATACCACTGTTTGTAACCTTCTCAGTTGTACACATACCAGGGTCCCTCGGATGTTGTCAGCATTAACCCGGTCAACTTTTGCTGTACACCATTAAACAACACCCTCATGGTTGGATATGACCTAACCGTACCTGCCCTGGATATGTACATCCCACACTCATACAACATATATTACATTACCATAGCTTTCATTTACCTTTCTGCATACAGGTTGCTACAGTCATTACACACATGCACATGGCAGATAGCATGCTAACAGTACATAATGTTCAATATCTATGTTGACAGAGGTAATATCCCCTCTCTACCAGTCACCCATGATACCTATCATATCATACAACACCTCATGTGGCATGTATTTCTTTAGACATGTCCACCTAATGCAATGCCTACAAACATACCAAAATAACAGGACCATAGGACATAAACAAGGCCTGTATTGACAGACTCAGGGAAATCCAGCTCTGCACTGTATGTTCCTGAGTAGTCACAGGTGATATATTCATGACATGTACAGCCATGTGTGGCCACAGCTCCTACACATACCCCATGTCAACAATTGCAAGCCATGCATGCTGTGTGCTGTCTGGACATTAGCCTTAGCACCACAATAGCCAGTACATGCTGGGATGAGCTGTTTACAAGCCACAGACCTCACACATGCTTGAATGAGTGTACTGCCTATCTCTAACAGAGCACATTGCTGGCACTTTTCCAGTACACATGAGGTGTGTGTGGCAAATATGATGTGCTCACTGTTGACCATTACAGTGCCCTGGCTTCACCATGGCACTGTCAAGTAACAGTTTGTAGGAGCATGACATGGAATAATGCTGTGTGTGTCACGCTGATATGTCCTGTTGTAATATATGTACACTTGGCTACTCAGTGAAAGTGGTGGTGTTCTACCAGTACATGAATACAACATCCATTATGGTGTAATGCTCGGCTATGTTTCACACATGGCGTGGGGAAGGTGTGGAATGTATCCTCTTGACCTGCTTGTGCACGTACTGATGTAGACCGCATATGTGTACATGTATTGCTGTTTGTGTACATTCCATGTGTGTGCAGTGTCTGATGTCTGAAGGTGACTGTTGTCTTAGTACATCATGCTGTTGTAATACAGCCTCAACATTGCCAACTGTATATGGTAATATGCTCTAAGTACAATAAGCCTTACATGAAGTATGTACAGATGTTTGGACATGACTACTAAGTGGTGGGGCTTCTTTGCAGATGAATGATTAGTGAAGACAGTTCACTGGTGTGTTACAACTAGTCCTACAATAACCTGTGTACCTGCTAAGGTCAGGTTTTCTTAATTGAAGTGGAAGACAGACAATGTAGAATGCTGTAAGGGTGACACCGAAGGCAAACCCCATGACACCTGTAACAGTAATACCTCCTCAGTGCATATATTGTGCATATATCAGCACAGTTGTCAAAGGAAAGAGTCAGTAAGCATTTTACCATATGTGATAGTGCTGTACTGCTGTAGTACATATCATGAGATAGGCAGGTGTTTGATTGACAGTACCGGCATGTGTGGGTGTGTATCCATATATGTCACGTATGGTTGGGAATACATCCCACATGTTATCACTCTCCTGAACACTGTTGTTGACACCAGTACAGAGTGAAGTGTAAAAAGAAAGGCATAGGCAGGTGGTTAAGCCTCACATATGTAAAGTGTCTGTATGTGTGTGACATAGGTGTATATCATTGTGAATGCCAATGTGTGTGTGTGTGTGTGTGTGTGTGTGTGTGTGTGTGTGTGTGTGTGTGTGTGTGTGTGTGTGTGTGTGGCTGTCAGTGTGTATGGCTGTCCGGTTCCTGGAGTAAGGCTGTATTTTACCATAGTGAAATGTTAATGCCCCTTCCCCCATCCACTCAAAGCAGTCTAGCATCTCTGTTGATATCCTCAATTGTAGATGGGCATACTAACCGCCTGTTAACATGTACGCCCTGGGGTGCGACCTGTTGTTACATAGCCTACTGATGGACCCTCCTCCCCACATAGACACACTGCTCTGCAGTATCCCTGTCGATGTCCTCGATCTTAGGCCATTCCAACTACCTGTACATATGTAATCTCTGTGGCGCATCTTGTAATTGTGTAGTACTATAATAATGATATGCACATAGGCAGGGATTCTCATCCAAACTCTGGCAACTGTGTGTGTGTCTGTATGTGTGTGTGTGTGTGTGTGTGTGTGTGTGTGTGTGTGTGTGTGTGTGTGTGTGTGTGTGTCAGAGTGTGTGTGACTGTGTCTGGAATCCCCGAGTGTGTGGATGTGTCTGTGTTTGCATGCTGTCATGGTAGTGGGTATTACTGCTTCCCAGTGAGATGCCACTATTTCCACTGGCCTTTACCCTTGTCATCCAGCATACCACTCTTTTACCCACTCTGCTCTCCAGGTAACTATACCTGTGATGTCACCTACTATGGATGTGATGGTTCAGAATACAGTAGCTTACTACACAGCTATCATGCTCTTGGATTATTAGAACAGTACACATAATGGGAACATGGGTGATTATAACTATAACTGTGATGTGGAAGCTAGAAAGTGCATTCAGGTATTGTCATACTGACCTTTGGGTAGTCAGCATGTACATATGGGACTCCCGCAAACACCAACATCTCCCGGCACATGCAACTACACCTGAAATAGGAAGGCAGAACCTCAAGATCAACATGATGTTAGTGTTGTTACACATGATACATGCCGTCAAACGTACAAAATGCATTCTAAAACTGCAATACATGGTATGTCTGCTGCCTGTCAAAACTACTCAACAGTATTAATCTAGAATTGTCTACCACTATGTTCACCCTGTGCATCAGACCACATGAACATGTCCCTGCACCGATGGTGTGGATGACAGGGATGTGACACAGGCATCATCATATACACAGGATGATAATGTTTGCCAGAGGGCTAGGCTGTGCCATTGGATGACATCATGTGTGTGTGTTAGGGCTTGTGATATCATTGGGTGTGTATGGATATTATGCGTGTGTGTGTTGAGGTGCCCTACATTTGTTTCCAGTGTGTGCGTATGCATGTACACAGGTCTAGCATGTGGCTCACCTACACAAGGGTAATATTGATAGCTACAGACTGTACAAGGCAGGTGTCACAGTTCACGGTGTCTGGCCATGGCCATGTGACCTGCGCCTGCCAGGGGTTGCATGGGCACCACCAGGCAGATGTCTGGATTGGGTACTGTCTGATGACACATGTCCACTGGAATCATGTCCCAGTTGGGACCATCCAGGACCATGTGTACATGGCCTGCTGTGTCCTGGTGTGGACTGCACAGCACCAGCAGCAATGATGCTGCTACTGCCACTATGGGAGAGGGCATGTGCTGTAGCATGCTCATGTAGACCTTTAACAGGTGATGTAGCTGGCCTACATCCACATTCCCGATGCCTCACTACCACCAGGTGTTCCAGCACAGACATTCCACGCTCGAGGATTGACATGCCGTGCTCATGGACTCCTACCATGTCACCCAATCGTCTATCCAAAACATCTGCAAGATGATGGTGAGCATTTGCAAGTGCCTGGATGTTGTCAGTTAATGAACGGACAGCAGCCCTCTGAAGCCTCAGACCGTCTCTGTTTTGCAGTTCAGCACGTGCCTGTGCCTCCATTACAGCCCTAAACATGTGTCTGGTGACTCCAGCTGACGTGTTTGGTCTCGCAGGGGCATGTTGGCCAGTGGTCCTCCTACGAGCAGCACTGGGCACATGCCTGTGTGGGACATTATCAGTCTGTTGACTGGGATCATGGTGTGCAGGCACACCTTCCATAGTCACCATACTTCCCTGTTCCATGCTACACCCGCCAACTGTCCTTCCTCTATGGATGATGGTGATGGGGTATGTGCAGGCAGGGGAACTTTGTGCGAGGATGAGGGGGAGGCAGTGGAATGACAAACAATGGCACAGATTCAGCCCCTGACAACCCTGCCTGTGCCTCAATCATACTATCATCATCACTGCTAGAGTCTGTGAGGACACTAACATCAGATGGACTGCAGGAGGGCAACGCACCTACATCAACACCTGTGAGGGGAAACAAGAACTGTACATTGTAAGTTATACCAGACACACAGAGACAGACAGAGACACACACAGACAGACAGAGAAACACACAGACACACACAGACAAAGACACACACAGACACACACAGACAGAGACACACACAGACAGACAAACAGAGACACACAAACACACACAGACACACACAGACACCCATGCTACATGCAGGCGATATGGCAGATGGCATTCGGCTTAGAAAATTATAGTTTCAGCTTAGGCAATTATAGTGGTAGTTATCATACATCCCTGAGTTGCACACAACAGCATGAATGTGATATAGCAGATGGCATGCACCTTACATAATTATAGTGGTGGTTAGCATACATACCTGTATTGCACCATTTTTGTCAGTAGCCTATGCCCCATATCTGCAACACAATGCATGCACTTTTCACCATTGCACTGCACTGCCATGGTGTGTGCAACATACACCACATGTTAACAGACCATCGCTGACCTTTGTACATCTGCCACTTATGCTTTGTGTTGGCCACCGCACCTATGTGTGAGGACATGAGCAGTAGGGTATGTCGACTGCATACTATGTTTGCCTGAGCCCTAGCTTGCATATCTCCCCCAAAGCAGTGCATGTCTGTTCAACATTATTTTGCCTACCCCTGAGCTGAGTGTAGACATTGTGCACGTGGCTGTACACACGTTTGATATGGCTGTCCATATTTTGCAATGGTGCCACAGACCAGCACAGGTTTACAGTACACCTGCCTGCTGTGTGGCATATGACCTTGCCAATCGCATGTAGTATGACATGTCTTCTGCTGACCTGTTAAATGACATGCATATATGTGTAACACAATGGTGTCCTTTCCAATCTACAGTACGGTAATGGTGTCCAAATGCAGGGACATGTCATACTATCATGGGCCTTCAGCTGATGCAATGTTGTCTGTCCACCCTACAAATATGCAGGGACATACTGCACATTGAGCTGATGTGCATAGCCTTTGCAGGACATCATGCGGCTTCACAATTGCTATACAGTGTGAGCTACTGACACAGTTCATAGCCATGACTATGTTCACATACAATACATATCCAATGTGGAATGTGACCCACATCACTGAGGTGTATACACAATAAACCCTAATGTGGAATGTGTGACACAGGTCACAGAAGGGTATACAGATGACAACCCTGCACATTTGTAACCATATTACTGATACCTGGCAACTATGCCCACACATGGCTAACGTACAAATACGCTGTGTCCCACATGCCATCTGTGTACCTCACACACATGAGGAGCAGGCATGACAGTGATGTCTGACACCAGCAAGGTGAATGTACTGTATATGTGGCTTGATGTGGATGTATGTGTATGTTGTGCAACACATGTATGTATTTGGATACTGTATAGGTGAATGCTTCCATGTCGTGACACACCCCAGATGTTAAAGACATTTTATGTGGTGGTTTCATGTTATGCCCACACAAGCTGTGCATAGGCCTGTATGATGTTTAGTGTTTCACATCTGCAATATTACCATTACGCAAAGGCCATAGTTGTATTGTGTCGAGCCAATGTACAACAAGGTTTACACACATGTGCATCACTTCTACTGTGTGTTTTGCTTCATGTCTCTGGTCATCCTCCATGACCATGTGTACACATGTTCAGTCCAATGGTTGTGATGGCCATCTTATTTCACATGTCAGTGTTGTCCCATATGACATACACCCATACATGTCATATGCTCCACTGAGGACAGGGTTATGCAGACAAAGGGTGGTATGTATGGGATGTGAGACATGTTTTGCAGGATAGTTGAGCAGTGTTCCAGTCAGCCCACTGCATGTCATGGACATGTCTGATAGCACATGACATTTTGTGACATTCATAGCAAGGGTATACTCCACAAGGGTGTATACTGTGGGCTGGGCATACTCCAGCTCCAACACATTTATTGTGTGTGCACACATATGCTCTCTGTACAGTACTGTTTGTATTCCCAACATGTGTACTGCTGCTAAGTAATACCTATCCCTACAGTGGAACACACCTCCACCATTGTATTCACTGTTGTCCACACATCTGGCAATAACAGTTTGGAAGGTTTAGTGTAGGTGTTTCATATAGTCTTCAATTGTTTCACATGATTAACTACAGTGATGCATTGCAGATCTGACCAGTGTCTATTACCAGGCCACCCTACATTATGTGTACATGTGTTATGGCAGATAGCATGCAATTAATATGATGTGTGCATTATCAAGCCTGGTAAATAATTAAAATCTCACCTGACACAGGCTGCTGTCACTGTAAAATGCCAGAGATAACTAAACAGGAGTGCCACAGCAGTAAGATCATTATCCACACCTGTGTGGTAGCTACAGAGTGCAATGTCTATGTTAGCACATAAGCCAGTACAATACACTATACTATGGAGTATGCACATCTGTGCATACATATTGTGGCAGACTATAGTATGTGGCATGTGGGCATACATGCCTTGCATATGATATTACATTACATATTGTACAGTAACACATGTAACTATGTGATATATGGTTGTGTTTTATGTGCAGTAGTGACTTACCAGGCAACTCCAGGCTCAGTGGGTAAGAGACACCATCCTCCACAATACCAGCTAAAGCTTCTGGATGGAGGTCTGCAGGTGTCCCCAGTTTGGCCAATAGCTCCTCGGTACATGTCAGTGGGGGCTGGGTGCGTGGCCACCCACCTGTTGCACCTTGTTCCCTGGCGATTGCATTATCACGCTATTTCATCCATCTTATCAGGTCAGTGCAGTGTCGACGCATCTGCTGATAGGTGCGATTGTGACTGCCAACATCATTTACCCTCCTGCAGAGTTCCTCCCACAGGGCATCCCACTGCTGTGCATCCTGTGGCACTTGGCTGAAGAGCATTGTGTAGTTGTCGAGGAGGTTTGGAATGAGGACCTCATCCTCCATGCGGCTGTATGGCGGCAGTCTGCTACGTGGCATACCTGGAAGACATAATGATGGAGACAGGTCACAGTAACTCACAGAGAAGTACAGCAGTACAGCTGAACATACATGTGTATCACATTTATTAAGATTTCAAATACATCTTTGTAGATCTACATGACACTAACACGACTGACATGCATAAGTCACACACATTTGACACCTACTGGTGATGTGATGTTATCGCCATACATGTGTTTGTCATATGATGACATTGTTCATACACCATGTGGATGTTGTCTAGACGTGGGCATGTCTGTTTGCCTGCAGTGGTGTCTTTACCTATCAGCACATGCCTGGATGTGTTCATATTAATGCAATCAATCTTAATGCTGTGTATATGCCACATATATAGTTATACATAGCCGTTAGGGACATGACCTGTGACCCTGCAGACTTGCAACATGTATGTGTTTTTCCATATACATCTACATGGCACTGTACAGCTGTGTAGCATCCTGCCATGTATTGCCTGTGTTGCACATGTGTAACACATGGGATAATAGCTAGCCTGATGGTATTTGCAGGGTTGGATATCAACTATGGCATGTATGGTCATAGTGATCTAGTAGGCTATATGCCCTGGGCCATTTATGAGCCTAGGCAGACAGGTTACCTAGCTGTAGGCAACAGACAGGTAAGTTTAAGTGGCCAGTTCAAGCAGTGCCACAGAACTGATAAACATGGTTACTGATATATTTGGTATGCGGTCATCACACCATCTAACAGAGAGGGGCGATGTGCAGCTTTGCTGGACAGGGATGCATAGTATGGCAAGAGTATGCTAACTGTATGGGACAGGGATTTGTCAGGCATGTTGTGATCCTTGTACTAGAAAGGTGGATGTCCATGACGTATGTGTTTATTGGGATCAGGATGTGTTAAGTGTAGCATGTCCAACACCTCTGGGTTGGACATGGCTTTTTTCAGGGTAGGCTGCATGCTACATAGTGCAGCTAGGGATAGTGAAGGGCAGTGTAGGCCATCTACACATGGGCAATTACCCTTAAAGGAAATATGTGATCTATTATGGGTGACATGGGTGTTGAGTATGGCTGAGCAGTTATCTCTATATTCCTGGATGGCACCCTGTCATGATTAGGGGTGCCACATATGACTACCTGTATTTTGTGGTATGTAACTATCAAATGGAAGTACTGTCCAGCTGCATCCCATACACACAGTTGCCATTATGTTGACCGCTGCCTAGGTGGTAGTTAATGGGTTTGTAACATAGGGGATGACAATGCAATACTTAGGTGTCAGATTGTGGCCATACTTCACACACCACACATCTGACACACTAAAGCCCTTCTGTATGTTGAACACAGCACACAATTAGTCGACTATTGCTCCTAGTTCATAGTCATTTGCCGACATCAATAGGCTGATGCCTTCTGTGTTAGTCTATGTGGTATAGATAACAAAGAGGGAGAGTACCAGAAATGACCCCTGTATTACTGTGGCTGGCACAGGTTTGGCATGCGTGCATTCATCAGACAACTTCTGTAGTGTGGGTTCTGCCACCAGTCCAGTTGCCAACCACTCCTGTGACATAGGAATATACATCTAGTTTACTGAGTGTAGCTGGAACACAGTATGGGTGATGGTGTCCACCGACCTGGCAAGGTCATGATATGCAGTGTGAATCAACCCTATTGTCATCTACATCTGTACTGAATACATCAATTACATTGACCATGGTACATGGCCATACAGACCAGACTCAGCAATGTAGTTGTGCACTATGTCCCATTATCAATGGTGTCTTCCGCTTTGTGGGGTGTGATAACTGTTGCTGTGCACCATTCAGTGTGTACACAGCCTGACATGGAGCTATGATTGAACATGATGTGTATGTGGATAGCTGAATGTTCTTACATTTGTGTAGGATACACCCTGGGATGTTGACAGGTCCCATTAAATGTATATGGCATTAGAGAGTGCAGCTTGTACCTGCATAGTCGTTAGTACAGGGGCCCTGTAGTGTACATGGATATATTACTAAGTGTACCTGTTGGGGGTGGGGGGGTGGGAGTCAGTTTAGGCTCTCTGAGACCCTATCTGGATGAACGGGTGCTATTTCTGTAGATGCAGTGCTTCCCATGCCATAGTGCTGTGCAGCACAGCAGGTCTTGTCATTGCCATTAAGATTAATGACACAGCTATAGAATGCTCTGTGCTTGGCCTCATAATATGTGGCTGATTGGTTTCACAGTAGCTTTGCATGGTTTTACACGGTGTATCTGCATCTTACTGACGCTGACCAGGGATCACCTACACTCATGTGTGTTCACTCTTGCAGCAGTTACTACCTTCTGTGGTACAGTTTAAAGCATGGTACCATAAGTTTGCCTACTTGTTTGTGTTGGGTTGACTCCTGGTTCTGTTTCAATGGCACAATCACTCAACATATGTGACTGCTTAAAGTTCATTTCTGTAGGATTCAGCATTTGCACATGCATTATCCATCTGCATGGGTGCCATGGCACTCAACACTCTGCTGTTAAGAAACATAACATTGGCATTGGAGACTAACTATGTGTAGCATACTGTTATCCCTGTTTGTGTGACTACTGTGATTCAGGTCAGTGGGGTCGATGGAATCCAACATGCATTGAGCGCAGGTGTTGGTACATGAGGAGTCTTCCCAGTTCATTATGGAATAGTTGAGTGTAGCCAATATTATGGTTCTGTCTCAAACCAAATCTTTCCCATTACAGCACATTATAACAGATGGGAAGTGCGCGGCCTGGTGGGTGATCTGTCTCAAGGTGCATTTTGAATTCCACTGTGGCACAAAGGTAGTTTCTCAGCATAATGCATCTGATGTTATCCAAGTGCAATTAGTGTGGGGGTGTACATATCCTTCAGGAATATGGACACACCTGCGGCACGCGTGTTCCAATAAAGGATAATGGGCAAAAGGTAAGGTATGTGTTATAACACGGTCATGCAGCTGTGCTCTCAGGAGCATTGAAACATGTCTCAGCCACTGCACAGATATGTTCTCCAGGTTAGGGATTGACATATGTGTGTCTGTATAGTGTTTCTAACATGTATCATTGTGTAGCGAGACCCACAGTTTATTGCTTGGCTGTCCCTGTAACAGCAGTGGACCCACACCTGAACCGTGCATGATGAAGGCATTATAGGGGAAGCATGAGGCCTAGGCTGTATCCAGATTTTCAGGGGTGACAGGTGCAGGCCCTTTCTGGCAAAGCATCATGGTCTGTCAACCATGTTATCCCAGGACAACAAATACTGGATACCCTGCGACATGCACCACTACACTAGACAACTGTGGAATACAGTCCTTTTATCCCTGAACTGCAGTATCATTCTGGCCAATGGCGGAATGCTACCCAGGCCTTGGGACATACCTGCATGGGCTACAAGACCTGACAATTCCTACATGTGTTTCCATGCAGTCCAGCCTACTATATCACTGGTCCTGCACAAGAACATGGAATATGCCAGAGCCATGTGTATAGTTCAAAAGGTGGTCTGAGTGTATGAGTATGTGGCTAATCATGGCAGACAGGCATCTGACAGTATGTATGCCCACTTATAGGTCAGTGTGTAACATAGTGCATTCACAAATGAGTACTGTTGGGTATGTTTCAAGTCATGTGTTCAGAGGTGTGGCACAATTATGCAAACTATGTCATACCGTTTGTGTATTTCGATGTCTGTCTCTTCCTGTTTGGGGGGTCACTTGTTTGGCCTGATACTTAGACACATCTGTGAATGTATGTGATTTCCGGTAGTGTGTGTGGGTGTCCTTACTGTGTTCTGGTAAGGGTATGTATTGGTTGTGTTGATGAGCTGCATGTGTTAACCTACACCTCATTACTGTCCAGTCCAGTCATGGCTGTAGACGGGGCTGCCTTCTAGCTTACCCCTGTAGCTGCATCCCAGACAATGGGTGGGGCATGGTGTTAGGTGGGTCTGGCACTGTACATGGCATAGAAATTACATTACCCCAGGATGGCCACATACACAAAGCTGAGTTTAGTAAACACCAGTAGCTGACTAGTGGACATGCCTGTATGAGCAGTCAGTACTACAAGTACCAAGTACTGTATTTAGTTTACATATTGCCTATAAAGATGTTTTAGACAGTGATGCTCACATGTAAATATTTGTGTTATGGACGTGACAACACTGGCTATTACAGAAACATTGTAGCGACCTTTAGCAGCAATCCTCCTCTGAGGAGCACATAACATCCTGTTAGTTGATTACAGATGATGCAAGTGTCTACATGTCTGTTTCCTTCTCTGGGTATATACTAACATATCCACCAAGACCATGAGCTCTGTTGGGCACAGACACCCACTCCCCAAACAGAGTCATGTATCAATAGGCTCTGATGCCACTATCAACATGATCAGGATATAATCAGATAGTGTGAGCCATCACCTATGATGTGGCTATTATACATGGGCAGCTGTCTCCTACATCTTATACTCCTACTGCAGATATTACACTGGAGTTAAATATGATATGCAACCTGTTTCATTACCAGTGCTGTGCACTACCTTACATTCAGTATGTGCAGGTTGCTGTTAGGTTGACAATAGGAGGTTGGGCTACACAAACATGGTGGTTCAACCAGTGTGTCTGTATTCTCAATATCCACTCTATGTAGGTGTGCACATAGCCATTTGGCCCAGCCCTGTAACAAGGATCACTACATATTTGCATAACATGTACACATACACAGCTGTTATTGCTTGCAAACGATAGTAGAGAGGTGGATATTAAATGCGTTATGTGCATGGATAGTTACCTGTCTCTTCCAGTTATCTTTGCTATCATGCTGCTAACCTGTCAGATGAATACTAATGCTATGTATCCTGTCATTGATTATTGTAATTGCCAATAGATATAACTACTGTTTACATAACATAACAGAACTGCTATGTAGAATAGAATACAGATCTGCCTAGATTACTATACATTACAAAGTTATTGGCACAATATCCCACAATACACACCATATTTGCAAGGTAAGCCCACCTTTAACATGTTCATCTTACTTATACACCCATACATATTTTGATTGTTACAATATATCGACATATACTATCCCTTGTTATAGCACATACTTGTTGGACCAGTCCTGACACTGACTGTGGCTGGAAGGTAATTGCTGGGTTCCAAGCCCATATCATCCCTTGTGGTGTATGTGGAGTGTGCTGTGTGACCTACAGCAGTACAAACATAGAATACTACAAGCATTACTATTGCTCAACAATACATTATTACAAGATAGCTGTTTCCATGATATGCATTGATTACACTTTAATTCTTACAGTACAGACTACATATACAGACATACTGCATGTTATACATACCGTCTTAGTAATTGGAGGTGTTATTAACTAGTGTAATACTCGTTTTTGGTTCGTCTTTCAGTGTTTTGTACTGTCCTACAGGTAGATACATATGGTTTGAATGTGTGACAAGGCAACCTTTTATAGATACAGATCAGTAACATGTGCTATCTCGATGGTCAATTTGTGTTCCTAAGTAGCTAATTACATGCACAACAGCTGCGCTGCTACTGACTTAGCCAATACCATGGCTACAGTGGAGTATAATTGAGTACTCCACTTGGATGTTGTCCCTTTGCTTTACTTGTGAGGAAGTGTTTAGAATCTATTGCAACAGCTGTATGGAGATGAACAGTAATATATTGTGTGTAATGCCTGGAGGAGTTGGTCTAAATGTGAGTACTGCTGTTATATTTCTGAACATTGCTACTTGTGCAGGGTTTGTCTGTACCTAATACTTCTGTATATGTGTCAGTCTGGCCAGGATGTTTGACCAGCTTAGGCTGCATAGCTATGCATATACTGTTAGGGGGTTTACAGTGTGCTTACCAGACATATTTAGTTTGGTGTTACTGTTTATCATACTGTGCTAATAATCAGTACTCAGTAAAACGTCCTGGTGTATGAACCTTTCAACCCACTGAAATGGGATTAGTTCATACAAACCCTGTTATATCAGCAGCTGTTCAATTGTATAACGGCAACCATTTCACATAGGGCCATGTTAGTGTGTCGGTGTCCAGTTATGTTAAGGTTTCAGCAGATTTACAGTAGTTGCATAATTGGTTATGGTATGACAGTATGTATTGATGTAATTATTTCGGTTGTGGGGTAGATTTTGGTGGGTGTACATAGCACATGCAGGTGTGTAGGAACCCCTTTTATACAATGTCTATATGTGGGTGGGTGTTCTTTTCCTATGTGAACACCTATCCCTTAGTGGACTAATACTATGGTAACTTCAGGCTGATTCATTAAGGCACTATTAAATGCTTCCTGTATAGCATGCAGGTACTGTTAGTCTTTGAATCCTTTTGGCAATACATCGGAATGCAATAAAGATTTGCAAAATGAAACCTGTCTGTGTACTTCTGTCATAGATATTTGCAGTCAATGCAGTTGTGTTGGTGACTATGTCCATAGAACATATTTGTAATAGTGTATTGGCATATACTCTTCATATGTTATGTTCATATTGTTTGGGGGGGGGGTGGAATGTATGATTACTATGGTCCATGTTATACTCAGATATGACCACTTTGGATGCTGTCTACAAACATGTATGCATGTGTATAAATATATATTTATAGATATATATATATATATATATATATATATATATATATATATATATATATATACATATATATATACATGTGTATATATATATATATATATATATATATATATATATATATATATGTGTGTGTGTGTGTATATGTATATAGATATGTACATTATTGCATACATTTATCTGTACCTCCATAGATGTGTAGATGTCTTTAACCTATCTATATATCTACATATATATGTAGACCTGTATATATCGACATGTCTCTATGTATCTCTCGCTCTCTCTCTCTCTCTCTATATATATATATATATATATATATATATATATATATATATATATATATGAGCATACACCTTTAATTGGGTACATGGTGGGTTGTCCTATTTCAACTCATTCCTCCTTTTTGTGTTTTAACCTGTCTGAATACACAACTGGAATAGGTACATCCCAGGTAGCTTAGTGTTATGTTATTCTGAGGATGGAGTACATGGTTGAGGGTTCTACTCCTGGAAGGTGTTATTATTTTACCTCTCAGAGTAGGCACTGGTAGAGAAAGTGTGAATAACGCATATTTTTGCAGTTGTGAGCACGTTTGCCATGGTCTGTGCAACGTTAAGCAAAGGTCAAACATGTGAAGCGCTTCTCCGTTTACCGCGCCGCTTACCATCACGCAAACATGTTGAAACCCACTTACAACTGCTTAAGAGTGCTTTAATCCACCTGCATCCAAATGCCCTTATTCTGGCCCTCAAATAACCTAACAGCCCTTGCAGGTTTTGAACCCGGGACCATGAACATCACAGTCACTGACCTTACAACTAAGGCATCTGAGATATGCACAAATATTATGGTGTTTAGAATATACATTGCACTACAGACATTCCTCACTGCTGAAAACAAATGTGACAATCAGTTGGTGTACATATGTCTGATACATGTTAATGTTCATATGTTTGTGAAAGTAGGTGTTGCAATGTGACATGACAGGGTGTATTATGAATGAGTAAGGTTCTTGATTTGTGTCCTTTTTATATTGTCCCCATACTCCATGTAGGTCCCTCCAGTTCACTTATTGGACATCTGACCCAGGCCCTCCTTGATGCATGATTGCATTACCCATCATTCCTCCCCAACCCAATCTTCACATACACAACAACCACCCCTTCTATGGTGAATTAGGTTAATATTAATTGTTATAATACCAGAGCTGCATGTGTTTTGTGTACACTCCAATTTCTGTTCATAGCTGTTTATATATATGGCTATTGATGTAACTGCATAATATATATATATATATATATATATATACATACATATATATATATATATATATATATATATATATATATATATATACATATATGTGTGTGTGCAGACATCACATCTATATCTATATATATATATATATATATATATATATATATATATATATATATATATATATATATATATATTAGTTTTTAACAGTAATACATCTGTAGACTGGAATGTGTTGGTTCACAAACTGCAGTACATTACAATGTACTCTACATATGTACACAAAGCCACTGTCCCATTTGTGATCATTACAGTGAAATGTATATGGTATAAGGTGTAGTCTCAGGACAATGAAACGTGTACACCTCAGATGGCTTAGTGGTACGTCCCATGACTATAGTGTGTATGGTCCACGGTTTGACACCTGCAATGCTTTACAAATGTTCTTTACTGCAGAATAAGGCTCATTTAAGCAGTTGTAAGCATGTTTAAAAGTGTTTGTGTGACATTATAGCAGCGGATAAACACAGTTAAACAAACATAACATATAACCTTTGCGTGCAAACACAGCCACATCTGCTAACTACTCCGGATATACACCTGACAGTGACATAACATCTCACTATGTGATGATATACAGACGATTACTACATATATATGCAAGCTGTGGTTAAGGTATACTTTTGCACATGACAAACATCCCTACCTTTATCAGGATTGTAACCTCGAATGCACAGATACTATGTGGATGCTGTAAACATTACACTGTTGACATTAACGTTGCTTCGGTCTATTTCCTATTTAGATGATTTCTATGTGTAATCTAGGCTAAGCAAAGGGTGGGAGCACCCAAACTCACTGAGCTTCACGTACTCTTGACATAACAACATATAACAAATGTACTGTGAGACAGCACTTTACATTCCTAACTACATTAGGCATAGCCCCTCACTGACACACTTCAAGGGAAACCTTGTTGTGTGAACGGGTAACAGACTATACACCCCTGGGATCATGTGTCCCAGAACCATACAGCCAGGGGGTGGGGGAGCCTGTCCAGTTTGATAGCTGCAAGACCTGTTGGGGGAATTGAATGGTGTTGAATTGCCACATTAACATGCCTCTTTAGATCACTAAGTGCCCCTAGCACCCTCCACAACCACAGTCTTCAACAGCTTTCAGCAACTCTGCCTGGAATTGCTTCATTGGCTATGCTTGACAGAGGTTCAGTTACTTCATCAATGGTGCAGGGAAGGCCAACACACTGTTGCTATGCTTCTAATTGCCCCTGGGCAGATAGATAGTAGGCTATCTGTGAACCTCTAATGTGCACGCCATCACAGCCATAATATCTGAATAAACAGATCTTCAGATCACAATATACAGGATGAACTCACCATGTAGTCAGAAAACAGTTGAATACAGCAAGACCATACAGAACACTGATATGTAGTCACTCCAAAAGCCTATCTTGGAAGCTAGAAGACTTGTATAAGTTTAAGGCTTTCTATTGTTTACCACTAGGTTACCTACAGGGGAGATGAAAAACAAGCACAGATGGGGAGCATGCATGCAATGAT
The DNA here is from genome assembly GCF_019279795.1 of Protopterus annectens. Taxonomy (NCBI): domain Eukaryota; kingdom Metazoa; phylum Chordata; order Ceratodontiformes; family Protopteridae; genus Protopterus; species Protopterus annectens. The sequence goes on from NC_056733.1 coordinate 1,957,005,053, forward strand.
ACCATACCGGCCTATGTGTCAGCCTTACACTTTGGAATACTGGACAAGGCTATTTTCGCCCCCATGGTGCCTTATTTAGGAGAATCTTGAAGGTGAATACCAGCTCCGTAAACAGCACAATAGCAGATTAAATGAGGTTTATGCTACTAAACACCAGGGGTTGTGATCACAACATGCATGCACTCACAGCTCTCCTCAGGATGGACAACATCAACATCTGTGCATTAACTGAAATCTGTCTTAAGACTCCTGAGCGCACACCAGCACTACCAAACTACAACCCATACCACACATTTCAGCCACTGAACATGGACTGATAGACATGGAGGGGCTGTATCCATATTCATCAGGGATACCTACACCTCCAGGTTAGTGGGGCAGCATGATACCTCTGTGATCATCCATGTTCAGCTAGCATCAGCCACAACTGCAATGTGGAATGTGGCCTGCTACAGATCACCCTCCATAACCCAGCACCTCCACTCCACCTACCTGGAGACAGTGGAGAACGTGACAGCCCTAACACACACCCTGGCATTGGTCGATGTCAACTACCATGACACCATGACATTAACTGGGAAACGTACTCCGGTCCTCACTTCCACGACCAGCGCTTCCTGGAATGTATCACCTCATATGCCATGTATCAGGTGGTAACCTCCCTAATGTGGGGTGGAAACTACTAGATGTGGTCATCACTAACATGAGCAACAGGTGCACTACAGTGGAGGTTAACCGGTCACTGGTTAGATCTGACCATGAACTATTCACTGTTTCCACACCCTAGCATCTCCCCCACCCATGGATACTACAGTGTATACCTTTCCTATAGCTAAATTTACACTACTAGTGACAGGGGTGGGGGTTTTCACAGCCCCAACACTAAGGGGAAGCACTGCTCAAGATACAGAAAGATTTATAAATGCAGTCTATAAGCACCTACACAGATGTATGGATCGTGCCATCGCTGGCACACCCAGACTCACTCCACCTAGACAAGGTCACTGGTCTGTTGGGCCTCTGACATAAACAGGCTATACTACAGATGTAGGACAGTGTTCCAGACACACAGCAAATCCCACGAGGGGCAGACATCCGTGGCCACTATTAGTAAGATACATAGGTCCCTCATGACATCATTCAAGGCTAACATCAGCAGGAGAATACGCAAGGATTTGAAGGATAACCACAAAGCCTTCTTTGGCTATGTCAAAGATCTAAGTGGTGACACACAGATTTGCACTGTGCCAGTGAAATATAGCACAAAATATGCTGACCCTACTGATATCACCAACATTCTTGCAGATACATTCGGTGCATACTTCACCCCCTAAAGAGCCCACAACACTACCCGAAAGGTACAGTATCCCAACCATCAGAGATACACAGGTGGAAATGGCCTTCTCTAACAGCAGAAACAGCATCAATGGAGGCAGATGTTGACCCAGACTGCATCTTGCAAACTGTACAAGACAATCTGCCCCCACCTAATTAAGCATTCCTACCTCAGACTCTCCACAGGCTACATGACCATACAATGGTGTGTGGCAACGGCTATTCCACTCCATGACAGAGAAATCATAACTGACCGTGGTAACTATCATCCCATAAGCCTGACTAGCCTGGTCTTCAATGGTATGGTTTGCATCCTCATGGCACTCATTAACAATGCTATTGGTAACCTTCGAACATGTGACCCAACCCAGGTCAGCTTGGTTGAGTGCAGTTTATGCCTACTGAACCTGTTAGACATCTTACATACAGTCACCAAGACATTAGATGACAGGGGAGATGGTTCACACATACTACCTGGACCTCACCAAGGCTTTTGACATCATGCCCCACTCAGGTATTATTGATAAAGAAACCAGCCTGTACATTCACCCATACATCACAGGTTGGGTTGCCAACAGGCTTACACACAGAACTCACATGGTTCGACTAGCGGTCTCCAGGTCCAACTCTTGAACAGTCACGACTGGTGTCCCATAGGACTCAGTCCTGGGAGCCCTACTGTTTGGCATATACATCTCAGATGTACAGGCAAACACAGGTGGACATCGGCAGACCATGTTTGGCAATGAATGCAAACTGGGAGCCATGACTGATAGTCCAGCTGACACAGACATCCCTCAGGGGGCCTCACAGAGAACGTCACAGGGTGCCAATGACATGACCTCAAGCCAAGTGCCACTAGCTGCATGGTCATTAAATTGTGGAATTGGCACCCACATATTAACACATGAGTGGCAGCCACTTTAATACAGATGAGGTAATGGGGTATTTGGGGACTAAGGTTGATAGTGATCTCCCATGTGACAATCATATCTCCACAGTAGTTTGGACATCCTTCTATGTAGGCCATCTGACTACCAAAGGATTCCCATCTAGACATACCGGGGTTATAGTGCCCCTTTACTCATCATTCATCAGTCCCATCATACAGTATAATAACCCATGTGGGATGTACCTCAGAGGACATGTCCAACAGCTGTGGGTTCCACGAATGTACCTCACCAAGGAGAATACTGGCCTCCAACATATGGCCTATGCAGCCGGACTGAATGAACTCCTGCTTTACTCAGTGGCATCTCATTTATCCAGAGATGATCTCCACTGACCAACACAGCCACGTCGAACTCAGGCTTGATGGATATGCTCCACCTGTGGGAATCCATGCCACAGTGAGCCACACACTGTAGTGAGCTGATCTTGCCACAACAATAACCAGGAGATGCTGGAAGGACAGCTTCCTGTCACAGACACTCCCCATGCTTGAGAACAATATCCCTAACTACATTATACAGAGCCCCTCACTAACACTCTGCATGAGAAACTTTGAAGGGTGGATGGGGAACAGTAGATGCACCCCATGGATCCCGCCATTGGCTCTGCTCTACAGAGTGATGGTTAATGAATCAATGGGGTGGCAAAAGCTGACACATTTTGGCTGGCCTTATGAATGGCCTCTGGCAGTTGGCCAAGTACCTGCCTATGAATCTATACATACAGTATCTGCATATGCTGATAGCTTAATTTACTCTTCAGGTGTTGACTTACCTTGTGCCAATGGCTGTTGTCTGTGCAGTAGTTGAGGGCTGCCTATGTTGGATGCACACAGTAGACTGCCTATACATGACAATTTAAAGGTAGTCTTGTGTGTAAGCCATTCATTTTTACTGTATGTGCAGGTGGAGAAAGGTGTCAGTCCCTAGGTGTCTACACTGTTAGTGTGTGTGCTATATGTACCCTCTTTGCCAAGGCATGGGCATACTGGGCATGTCTCTGTCTACCTACTGGGGCTGGCTCAGAGTGTTCATGGTCTGAGTACCTCTGTGCCTGCGGGGCCCTTGGTAATAGTGGTGGGCTGTGAGGGCCTTCACCATTCTGTTCCTGCTGCAGCTGTTTCCGCTGGACCATATTGTGTATCATGGCACACATTATGAAGATGTGGGCACATGTGCATGGAGAGTACTGCAAGGCTCCACCAGATATGTCCAAGCAACGGAAGTGTAATTTCAGCATCCCAAACACATGCCCTATGATGATTCTGGTTTGTGCGTATGCTTCATTATGGCGTTCCTGCATGGGTGTGTTTGCATTTCTGATGGGAGTCATCTTCCACGGTTCCAGTGCATAGCCAGCATCCCCCACCAGGTGGCCATTTGGGATGTCCCCCCTGGCAAATAACCAATACAGCTGTGAGGCATGCCAGATGTGGGAGTCGTGATAGCTTCCAGGGCTGCCAGCACACACATCCATGATAATGTCCTGGGCATTGCACACAACCTGGCAGTTGATAGAGGGGTATCCCTTGTGGTTTATGTAGAGCCTTCCTGCTCACCAGGTGGTGACTTGATGTGTATGTGCATGCAGTCTATTGCACCCAGTACCTCTGGGTATTCTGCCACATGGTGGAAGAGACGAATATTGCTGGCCAACTCCTCCTGCGTTCAGGGTAAGTATATGTACTCATTAGCATGTGGTAACATGGCATCCAGGAACTGGTGTAGTACCCTGGATGCTGATGCCTGTGAGATACCCATGATATCTCTAGTTGGCCTTTGAAAGGTACCTCTAGCTAGTATTCTCAGGCTTACACATACCTTTGTATCCACTGGGATGGGTTCCCCTCTGTTTGTTCTGGCTCTTAGGCATGGCCGGCACAGCTCCACAAGTTGCTGTAGGATATCCCTGCCCACCCTGTAATGCTCTACTATCTCCAGATCATGTAGCCCCTGATAGGTTAGCCTTGGTCTGAACACTCTCCTCCTCCTCCTCCTCTGGTGCCTGCGGTGGTTGTGTGAATCATCCTCCACACCACCTTCAGTCTCCAATACATGCTGGTAGATCAAAGCTATGCCAGCCCCTAACATGTACATAGCAAAAGTTCCCCATCTGTATACACCACTGGTGCAGAGTGTATGGGAATACATGAATGTGTGTGAGGTACTTTCACAATCTATAGTATTGTACTATGGATGCTGCTGATGTAAGTTTGTGTGTATGAACTATTCCAGCTGCTGTGTGTCTTAATTATGGGTTTTGCAATGAGTACTGCAAGTGTGGGGCCTTTACTGCGGAGATCTACTTGCCTGCCTTAATTAATGTGTTGCCCTTTAATTCACTTTTAGACCTGGGTCCCCTCCCATTACCAGGCATGGATCCACCTGTCATCTTTCTTGTTTTGTACTTTCCCTACCCAGTCATGGACAAATGTGCCTTGTAGCTGATATACTGCATATCACCTTTGTTCTGCTTTGAAACTTTGCTTTTTCTTTGCAGTACAGCCCCACCATTTCCCTGTTCTGCAGGTAGCTGCTTACAGCTTTGTTAGCTGTTGTCAATGGCCCACTGTAGGCTCCTAGGTGTTAATTAGTCATTTGTACTCCAATTTCACTGCTGCAGCATTTCCTTATTTCTTTCCTATATCCTTCCAGTTTTGGCTGCAGTGCGCGATGCGCATACCCGTTTACCGGGTTTACGCGCATTTTCATCTCCGTTCACATGCATACTCGGTTACCTTGTGTACTCTCAGCTAAGCATAGTTATGGGCAATTCCACACACCCCTATCCTGCAGCTTTGCCTAGCTAGGGGCAGACCGGTTTAGCAATGCTCCAATGTGCTTACAGCAATGGTGACACACCCCTCTCTTGATGTCATCTTTATCTGAAGGGCTCACCTCGGTGTTATAATGATACGCTGTGAGGTGCATCCTTACGCCATCCGGGAGTCTGCGATTCACTATTACTCCTCTCATTTGCATGATATTGCATACTAATTCCTAGCTACTGTGAAAGGATTGAACACTGTCACTGCCCCTTAGCAACCCTTGCGTCATGAGTATGGTGTGGCATGCCTGCCATTGACTATTATGAGGAAATCGTGATATGTGTTTTATTGCGGTTTTATTCTATATTTTTATATATTACTTGTGATCCCCTTAGTGCACCGCTGCCCTGTGCTTCCACGTCGCAATAGTGCGACTATATATACTAAATTTTAATTTTATATTTTGTACATTTTTTTCTGCCAATGGCTATATATTTAACCATTGGCATATATTAACATTATAATACATGTGTTTGGTCGGCTGTCATGGCTCTGATTTTATGTTTGCAAAAATGTAAACCATTTTCTATGATTTACATTTCTGCATGCTTACACTATGCCTGCACCACTTCCTGAATCACTACATACCTTCATTTGCATGATACACTGCTGCCCATGGGGTAATTAGCATACATAGCTCAGGAGTTGTGCAGGCGTAGCGTACGCAGGTAGTGCACATGGAAACAGCTCATACCTGAATCACTCAGTGGCCATATTTGGTGTTAGAACGCCAACACTACCCCTGCACCTGGCGCAAGCTTCATGAATCCCGGGGATTGTATTTACTGTGACTTATAAAATTCAGTTTAAGACCTAGAACCTAAATAATACTACCACTATAAAAATAATTTGTGATGAAGAGTTTGCCATTTATACTTCTTTCATAACCCCTATGGTTCCAGAGATATGAACATTTGTTTGAAATGTGACAATATAATTTGATTCTGTCAAAAGATTTAGGCTCCGCCCATTGAAAGTTATAGTGCGAACTTCCTGAGCTCCATTGGAGTGAATGAAGACAGAACAACATTAAATAATCAAATAACACCCTAGAAATATGGAGGCATACAATTCTTAGGTATTAAAATATATGTTCATAGGTTCATAGGTGTGTACTAGGCTAATGGCCCTGGAGTCTTTACAAGCCTAGCCCATAGAAGTGCCCTGGCATTGTGCCGCCCTATGTTAGTTCCCAGTGACTCTATCAATTAGAGCCACTGGAGTGATCTCCGGGGTGAACTTTCTATTTCCCATCCACTCATCAAGATTTCTCACAGGTGCTCTGCTTGACATGTATAGGAAGTCTATTCCAGAGCTGGGGCAGTCTCTGGGTTATGAAGCTGCCCCTCCAGCATGTTCTGTTGAATGTGGTAATGAGGTTGAGGTCTCTGAAGTTTGTGGTGCAGAAGGATTGCGATTTCTTTAGATGTAGCATTTCTAACAGAGCTGGGTCAGACATGTCTTTGTAAGTCAAGCAGTGCTCACCTCTTAGTAGACAATATGAGAAAGAGAATAGCTGGAGTTTTTTGAGTCTGTCCATATAGGACATGTGTTTAAGGCCTAGGATCCTCTTCATGATATACTTCTGTGGCCTCTCCTGCTGTTGCAGGTGTCTAGTGAGGTACATGCCAAATGAGGCATTATACTTTATGATTGGCCTAATGAGGGAAGAGTAGAGAGAAATGATGACCTCTTTCTTCCTGGATGGCAAACCCTTGGTAATGAGATGTGCCACATAGAAGGACTTTCTGACCAGAGTGGCAATGAGGTGGTCGAAGGAGAGGTTGCTGTCAACCTGTGTCCCCAGATCTGTTATAATGCCTTCAGTGTTCAGTGGGCTCTCATCTTTGCAGTAATTAGTGGGAACTGAGTTTTTCCCAAAGGTGATGATAACACATTTTTTGGCATTAAGCTTATGGCCATGGTTTTGACACCAGTCATCGGTCTCAGTGAGGCCTTTCTGTAGGATGTCTGCATCACTTGAGGAGTTAATAATGGCTCCCAGCTTTCAGTCATCTGCGAACTTGGTCAGCCAGAGTCCCTCCGTGTTGGCCTGGACTTCTAAGAAGTAGATGCCAAACAGGAGAGGACCCAGGATCAATCCCTGTGGGACTCCACTTGTGACTGGTCAGCAGTCTGACTTGGAGTTCACTACTTTCACACTGTGGGCTCTATCTCTGAGCCAATTTGTAACCCACCTAATGCTATTGGGGTTGATGCCTAGATTGGTGAGTTTATCAGTAATTCATGAGTGAGGAATGGTATCAATGGCCATGGCCAGATCAAGGTAGGCTGCATGAGCTGCCTTACCTTCATCCACAGCTCTGGTGACTGACTAAAGGAAGCCAACCGAGTTGAGCAGGCATGATCTACCTTTCAGAAAATCAAATTGTGTGGGATCTAGAGTTTGTAAATTCCCTGTATCCTTGTTAATTAGGTCCATGATGATGCACCCCATAGCCTTACATATCAGACTTGTCAGGCTAATGGGGAGATAATTTCTGTAGTCGCTCCTCCTTTATGGAAAAGGATGACTATAACAGTGCACCATTTGATAGGGACAAAGCCTGAGGTGAGGATGTGAGTGAACAGGGCACACAGATGTGGTACCAGTTCACTTTGCAATTCATGTAGAATACAGCTAGGGATATTGCAGGGTCCCATGGAATCTGTATTCTTGGCCTTGGACAATGCAGCTTTCACCTGTGCTGCAGTAATGCTGGGTGCCTGGCATTCTTCCGGTATTGATATTGGTCCTCTGGGGGAGAGAGGAGTAAAGTTGGCATGAATCTGTCGGCCAGTATGTTGGCAATATCTGTTGGCTCAGTATATGAGGTACCATCGTGCAGTAACTCAGAGCAAATCTTGATATTGATTTGGAGATTCTTGATATAACTATAGAAGGTTTTGTGGTTGTTTTTATTGTCTGCTGCAATTCTGCCTTCATAACTGGCTTTGGAGGTTGTGATGAGGGATCTTAACTTTTTGTTGAGGCTAATAAGGGAATTTTTCCAGTCTTGAAACTTCACCTTTTTCTGCAACAGTTTCTTCCTTCTGTTGTAGAGTTTATTAATGGCAGGGGACTGCAAGATTGGCTTTCTTTTTTTTTGGAGGAGAGCATCTTGGTTCTGTTGGGTATGGCTAGTGACATGCATTTATGTACATTTTCATAAAGTGCATTGGTGTATGCTTTGGCAGTCATACATCTATTTTCCATTGACATGGGTGCCGTGAAGTTAGTCACCTCTGTTTTTAGGAGTCCAAAGTCTTGGAGAAGTTTTTCATGGTGGATATCTTTGCTGGGGGGTGTGGGTTAGATGTGGATTTCCATGGTGATTAGTTTGTGGTCAGATCTAACCAAGGAGGAATTAACTATTGATGTATAGGAATGGTTGCCCATGTTAGGAAAAATCAGGTCAAGGATGTTGCTTTCTCTAGTGGGGCTAAGAATACGCTGGTCCAGGGCATTGGAATTGATGAATTCCAGGAAGCATTGGGCCAGTGCATTGGTGCATGAGTAGTTTTCCCAGCTGATGGAGGGGTAGTTGAATTCACATAGTATGAGAGAGTTCAGTTGGATCTTAACAGTTTCCAGGGTGCTTAGGAATGTGGAGTGAGAGTCTTGGGACATGTTTGGTGACCTATAGCAGGCAACAACCTGAATCACCATCTTACTCAATGTTAGTTGTACCTGGAGTATCTCAGATGCATTATGCTGGGCTACTAGTCTGAAGGTGTACATATCTTTTATGAATATGGAGACACCACTGCTTTTTGGAGGTTCGGTCCATGTTCTGGGGCCAAAAGATGTGAATGAGACTAATAGTGCAGGGGTGCTTTCTGCTGCTTTAAACCAGGTCTCTGTTACAGCACAAATGTTGATGTTCTCCATTTTGAGGAGTGCTTCAAGTGAATGCATCTTGAGATTTAGACTTCTAGCATTGAGCAGCATGACCTCAGATTGCATTTATTTACAGCTGTTATGGTGGTAATTTGGTCTTTAGAACACTGCCTAAAAAAAGGCACTAAGGGGTGGCAATAGCCTTAGCTAGCACACAGAAACCCAGGAGTGACAGATGCAGACCATCTCTGGCAAAGCTTTGAGGTCTGTCAGCCATGTCATCCCAAGCAGACAGATACTGAATCCCCTTAGAATGACACCAGAAACTTAGCCAATGTTACTGTAAATGTTTAAAGTTGCAGTTCATTGGGTAGTGCCTTCATATTCAGCAATAAGGAAAAAAATCCATATAGCAGTGTTAGCATCTCTGTTGTGTTCGTCCCTTTCTTCAGCCTAACTGAAGGCTGACTGCATTATCTCTAATTTACCAATGACATATTCTCCCTTTCTCTGCTTTGTTATGTTTTCTGTTCATTACCTTGACTTCCTTCCTCCTTCATCTCAGTTTAAAGACATATTCAATCTGTCGGGCCTTTCCTGCCTTTGTTTTGACAGCACTTGTCCCAGCATCCCAGTGGAATGGTTAGAACCTATCAACACTGAGCAGCTCATCGTCCTCCTCTCAAGGTGTGTCTCCTTATCATGTCCCCACACAGTTTGTAAACAATGGAATTACCTTCTCATCTCACTGCTGACACTGCTGGCCCATGACATCTGATGAAGTCCTAATGTTTGATTTTAAAAGGCGGAAGTGCTTAAGTTAAATAATACCAATAAATTCATCATATTTTTACTTGGAACATTGTGGCTTTTGAGAAATGGTTAGGCTATTACTTCCTGTCAGTGTGATGGCATTTTGGCATTTTTTCTTAGGTCAGTTAGCATCTCTAGGAGTGCTCTTGTACTTAGTTCACATTCATGCAGACTACTATTACCTCCTCAGTCTTCCTTTGTCATAATTTAAAACAGTTTCTTACATGAAGCACAGTATGTGGGCACCTCATGCACTTTGCAGCCAGTCTTACCACTTTTAAGGCTCTGCCATGCTGACATATCCTAAGCTCCTCCATCTCCCCCTGTAAAGTTGGTAATCAAGTTACCCTATATCTGCACTTCTCTCTTCTCCTGCAGGCTATGCCTACATACTCCTCACAATGTACCAAATTCATAATGACTACCTTTTCCACTGGCTTCACCCCTTGCCTTCCTTAATGCTAATTACCTCCATCCCTTTATTTGCATTTCCTCCCTGCTTTTTCCTCTGATTTAGTACTTGTCTAATTACCTCTTGCCCTTCATTCTCTCAAAATACCTCTCTGCAGTTTTACCTCTAACTCGAACTCAAAAGACTTTCCTATTATAAAACATATCGCTTTCGTGTTAGGACCCGAATAGATGAGTCTTCATAAGCTCTGTTCAAGCAGCATTATTTCATACAAACACACTACTGTTGTTGACTATTGACTGTAACTGACGTATCTTATATACAATTAATGACTATGATCATGCATGCTCACTTCCTGGCTGCTCCTTTAAAATGGCACTAGGGATTGCACGCGTGCGGGTTATATTATATATCCAGCTCTATTTAGTCTCATTCCAGCTCTATTCAGTCTCATACCGCTTGCTCAGAGGTGACCTGTGCCTGACATATAAGGCCATGTCAAACCCAGATTTGATGAATATGCTTCACCTCAAAAAATCTAGATCCCTCAGAACCACAAGGGCGGGAGACTTAAACCTTGACACGGTTATAAATAGAACGTGCTGGAGGGACAGATTCATCACCCAGAGACTCCCTATGCTGTGGAACAAAATCCCGGTACATGTGAGGCAGAGCACCTCGCTGGCCTTGTTCAAGAGGAATCTTGACCAATGGATGGGAGATCGCAGATATACCCCAGGGATTACTTCAGTGTCACTGCTTGACAGAGGCACAGAAAAATGATAGGCATAGTTTTTATTCAAACTAAAGGGGTGGCGAAAGCCACATAACTATGGGCTAGGCTTATAAATGCCCTTGGGCAGATAGCCTAGTATGAACCTATGAACCTATGAACCTATAATATGTGCATGTACAGCCTCACATGCTTCTTAAAGATGTAAGCACACACTTTTTTACCATGATCTACATCCTCCATATTTGAGAAATAGGCCATGCAATTATTATGAGACTGTTTGGCATGCAGCAATCACAGGTGATCCATAGACATGCATTATACAATATTAAGCATATAAGTATGTACAATCAAGTCCACATTGCTGCATATTTCACACTTGGTTTAGACATTCGTCCATATCATGTGACATAAAACTGACTATTAGATTTAGCAACTGGAAAAGTTTCTGTAAAATGGTTGACTTGTGGAATCTTTGAATTACTTTCTGGAATGGAATCAGACTTTTGAAAACATTCTGGTCTGGAAACAGTGTCTGACTCACTCTTCGGTTTAGAGTCAGCATTACAGATACAATGTTGTGATTGCAATGATGATGATAATTCTCTTACAGGAAGAAGATGTTTACATTTTCTCCTATACTCCACACCTTTGGAATCTACCATGTAAGATCTCGGCTCAGCACAAATGCCTGTAATCTGTCCTATTTGATCAAAACCTTTTTGTTGTCTGGAGTCGTACCATCTCTCTTTCCATCAATGGATGAAGTAATCTGCTTGATCTGTTGTAAGTAGATTTCTGGTTATTATGCTCCTTAAACAATTGAGCTTTAATGGTTTTAGTGTTTTTAGGTTTAGGCTGCAGCAAACTTGAAGAAATAAAAAGCGTAGTTCTAGTTTGCCTGAAAAGTAGTCTTTGAGCAGGTGAGCCAATAATATCATCGCGGGGTATGTTTCTGAGAATAAGCAAATTCAAGAATACATCGGTATTGTCATGCTTGGACTTTTCAAGTAATTGCTATGCACTCTGCACTCTACACCGCTCATTCAGCTATATCATCAGACTGAGGATATTCAGGTCTACTAGTGACATGTAGAAAGTCACATTCTTTTGCAAATTTCTGAAACAACTGGCTAGTGAATTGAGTACCATTGTCAGAAAAAAGTTTGTGTGGACTACCATGAATTGAAAATGACATTTCAAGTTAGTAATAACAGTAGTTGAGGTTAAGTTTGGTAGTAGATCAGTCTTGAAACAATTTGAATAAGTCTGCCAAAACTAAACTCAAAGATATCAGTTTCTACAGTAGACCGAGGTAGTTCAGAAATTGGACTTGGCTGAAGCGGTTCTCTTTGCAAATGCAGTCTAGAACTATTGCATTCAGAACAAGAAGAAAGAACTCTATCAATGACTTTTGATAATGAAGAAAAAAGTACCAATTCTCTTGCTCTTCTCTTAGTGGATGTGGATACTGAGTGACCACAATGCAAAATCTGAATATATTCTTGTTGAAAAGAAGAAGAAACAACAATTTTGGGACCTTTGAAAATAATCTCGTAAAACCAAAAAAGCCAAATGAGCCACAAAACCCGTAAACGAACTAGGTTTATTCCAGTACAATAAAGTTAAGCGCTTTTCGTTGCCGCCAATATGGCAACTTCATCAGACAAGAACTTACAAACACAAGTGAGTTAAATAAAAAAAATCACATGATCAATGTAAGCCAGTCAGCTGAGCTAAACGTGTAGCTCCCAAATGTTAAAACACCGGTAACCTTGTCAGTTGACCTTAAAATATCAGTTCTACTTGAATATTAAAAACAATATTTTTTAAACAATACGAAATTAAGAAAATTAAGAAAGAACCAACAATAAAAATGCACTTAATACATATTCTAAAAATATTCTCTACGGGACTTGTTACGGTACATACATCTTGGCTCCCAAAATTGACAATGTAGCAAATTCAGGTGTTTAGATATTTTAAAAAGGATTTTGTTACTTTCCAAAAACTCTAATGCCAAGATAAACACTGGAGTTGGTGCAAGTTGATACAAATTTAGACTCCAATAAACATTATTATAGATAATTATACAAAATAACAATATATGGTACTAATAATAAAAAGCCAGAGCTCTCACAAGCACTGTGTGGAAGAATTTTGTAATTAATAGGTACTATAAACTCACAACTTTTAAAATTTCCTTGACTTACACTCAAACCAAGGTGCCCGACTCTTTCACGCATAATATCTGTCCTCAAAGACTACGAGTAGTGAGAATAAGGTTAGTATTGACAAAAGATTTTTATGTATACATTATCTCACTATGCTTTTTAATTTGAGAATGCATGCTATATTGCATGCCTCGTTGAGACCTGGTGGTGAAAAGGCATTAAGCCTGATCTGCCAGGCTAATTCACATTCTTCTAAAAGCCAGTTCGCTAGACCACCCCTAATATTAGTTTCTATGTGGTCGATAACTGTAAACTTAAAGTTGTGGTTAATATTAACCATAGTATGCCTTGCTAAGGGATTCTCTAATTTCTCTCTGTCTATAGCATAAATGTGTTCATAGACTCTAGCACGGAGTCTTCGTTCGATTTTCTCTATGTAAAATCCTGCACATGAACTACACTTAGCCAGATAGACTACAAATTTAGAGTTGCAATTAAATTTACCCTTTAGAAAATATTTCCACTTATTAACGGTGAATGTTTCACCTGTCTCAATATGTTTACACATACTACAACAACCATATATAAAAACCGGGAAATTATTTCTTTAGACAGGTCCCTAGGTCCGGACTTAGCTTATGGCCCCAGAATTGTGTTTAGGAAAGGGGCAAACCTTAAGAATATAGTTGAAAAACACAAGAATTTTTTATTTAGTAAAACAGTGGGTATGAAGTCATGTGGTTGTAGTATGTGTAAACATATTGAGACAGGTGAAACATTCACCGTTAATAAGTGGAGATATTTTCTAAAGGGTAAATTTAATTGCAACTCTAAATTTGTAGTCTGTCTGGCTAAGTGTAGTTCATGTGCAGCATTTTACGTAGGGAAAACCGAACGAAGACTCCGTGATTGAGTCTATGAACACACTTATGCTATAGACAGAGAGAAATTAGAGAATCCCTTAGCAAGGCACACTATGGTTAATATTAACCACAATTTTAAGTTTACAGTTATCGACCACATAGAAACTAATATTAGGGGTGGTCCAGCGAACTGGCTTTTAGAAGAATGTGAATTAGCCTGGCAGATTAGGCTTAATGCCTTTTCACCACCAGGTCTCAACGAGGCATGCAATATAGCATGTATTCTCAAATTAAATAAGTCTAGTGAGATAATGTATACATAAAAATCTTTTGTCAATACTAACCTTATTCTCACTACACGTAGTCTTTGAGGAAAGATATTATGCGTGAAATAGTCGGGCACCTTGATTTGAGTGTACGTCAAGGAAATTTTAAAAGTTGTGAGTTTATAATACCTATTAATTACAAAATTCTTCCACACAGTGCCTGTGAGAGCTCTGGCTTTTTATTATTAGTACCATATATTGTCATTTTGTTTAATTATCTATAATAATGTTTATTGGAGTCTAAATTTGTATCAACTTGCACTAACTCCAGTGTTTATCTTGGCATTAGAGTTTTTGGAAAGTAACAAAATCCTTTTTTAAAATATCTAAACACCTGAATTTGCTACATTGTCAATTTTGGGAGCCAAGATGTATATACTGTAACAAGTCCCATAGAGAATTTTTTTAGAATATGTATTAAGTGCATTTTTATTGTTGGTTCTTTCTTAATTTTCTTAATTTCGTATTGTACCTTTATTATTTAAAAAATATTGTTTTTAATATTCAAGTAGAATTGATATTTTAAGGTCGACTGACAAGGTAACCGGTGTTTTAACATTTGGGAGCTACACGTTTAGCTCAGCTGACCAGCTTACATTGATCATGTGATTTTTCTTATTTAACTCACTTGTGTTTGTAAGTTCTTGTCTGATGAAGTTGCCGTATTGGCGGCAACGAAAAGTGCTTAACTTTATTGTACTGGAATAAACCTAGTTCGTTTACGGGTTTTGTGGCTCGTTTGGCTTTTTTGGTTTTACAAGTTTGTTTATTTTTACCGAGTGTGTTTTTCATTATGGCGTCTGGTGTTACGAACAGTCCGTCGAGCCCGAACCTTTTTTCTACACAGCAATTACATTCAGAACTAGGGAAACTTATGGCTTTAATACAATCAATGAACCAACGGATGGAAACGCTCTCTGTGAGACTTGACATTGTGGATTCTTCAATTTCCCAACAACGCTCTAACCAGATTGTGACTAGCGATACACAATATGGTACACAGCAAGGTGCAGCGAACGCTGACATTATCCAAGGAACAAGACAACACTACACGGGACTTAATACTAGCCCAAGGCCTATAGGGCTTAATTCTAACAACAATTTGGTGCCTCGTCCTGTAGCTAGTGACCAGATTCCAGGTGTACAATTTGCGGCACTTCCAATATCAACTACTGAGACTACAAGAGGCGACTTGGCACCTGATGTGTCGCATACCAGAACTGGGCTTATTGGAGCTCCAAAATTCAATGAATGGATTATGGACACTACAAGTTTTTCTTTTGTGGTCAATCCAAACCAGGAGCGACCGTCCGGTTCTCCAACACAAAGTGACCAGGTGAGCCCTCCTTTGATTAGTGACAATTTGAAATTACTAGACACTAAACTATTGAAACTTAAAAAACTCCAATTAGAGGTTTCATATTTTAACACTTGTTTGGAACAACATATAGTCCCAAAAGGGCTAAGGCATTATCAATACCCGACAGGCTTGGTAGCTGACTCTTTGTTTCATTTTGAACTAGTAACATTGTTTGACCAGCAAGGGTTTGACCTTATGAAATTAATGGTCAGACATTACCAGACTTATATTGAGGCCCTCACTAAAGAAGTCTCAAACTTGAATGACATCATTTATGAGAGATGCTTTTATAGCATCGACCAGCTCCTTGAGAAACTTAAACAAAACAAAATGAAGAAAATACAGAGGGACAAAAATGCATACAATAACAGTACAGCATATCCAAAACCGTCTATCTCTCAGGTTGGCTTGGCATTTTCTATTGTTCCAAATGCACAGACGGACAATAACAATGACTTGGTGCCCACGTTCACTACAAATGCAGCATCCGTTGTAAGCCCAGTAAGGCGTAGTGAACGCATTCATAACCAGAATCAGAATTTTAGTTTCCAACAAAATCAGGTTAATGACATGACTGGCCGAAACACTAGGTCTAATTACAGCAATCAAAATTTTCAGGAGGGTTACCGGACAGGGGCAATCCTGAAGAAGAACCTAAACCACAATCAAAAACAACAGAGGACCAAATTGAACAACAGATTCAGGAAGTAATTATAAATGAAGTTTCAACTTTAAACATTATTGAAAACCAAACAGGGGATTTCAAGGTTTTCAACTTTTCTTCTATGAGAATTGATCCTGAAATGGTAAACTTATTAGCTAGGGGTTCTACTTTTGTTCCGAGTCAACCTCCTGATATTGTCAAACTTATTTTTGACTTAAAATTGTATGTAAGGAAACTGAATTTAGAAATACTGCTAGGCAGGTCAACTGAATATAATAATAGACAATTGGGAGTGCCCAGCACATTTAACCCTCCATTACACCCTACACTCAAAATTTTTGAACAAGTTTGTGAACTTGATTTCAGACATCATTGTACAAACAGGAGGTCGTCGAATAGAAATGGTAATATTATATCTACTGACAAACAACTACTTTTGTTACTTAAAAATTCCCCTGTCAGGGTATTGAAACCTGACAAAGGTAGGGGGGGTGGCTATCTTTGATATTTTTGACTATAATACAAGGATGGCCTCCCTGTTAATGAGGGACGCTTACATGGTAGTTTCACTTAATGAAGTCAACATAGCATACAATCGTATTAGAAGTTACTTCAACGAGTTATTTATTGAATCCGTGATTGACATCGATACGTCTAATTTTATATCTTTACCTTGGCCCAAAATTCCCGTGTTGTTTGGTATCCCTAAGGTCCATAAAAACTTACAGAATCCACCCATGACACCTTTAATCGACGGGAGGGGGTCCATTACATATCCATGTGTAAAAGTAGTTGACACAATTTTGAAAAAAATATTTGGAATCAGAATCTCACATTTGTAAATATTCTTGGTCATTTTTGAACAAAATAAGTAAGTTAACTTTCCACCCGCAACTTAACTTCCTGACCATAGACGTCAAAGATCTATACACGCCAATCCCACATTGTGAAGGGATTGAATGGGTCAGTTTAATGCTAAGATCAAAAAATGCCTTACCACAAGAGATACATACAGTTGAGATTCTGTTAGACATCATCCTAACAAATAATTTTTTTCGTTTCAATGACACCTACTACTTGCAAAAAAGAGGTGTAGCTATGGGCTCACCCTGTGGTGCAAGTTTTGCCAATTTTGTTATGGCCTATTGGGAAAAGACCTTTGTTTTCAACAACATTGACCACAGGGTAAAGCTTTCATTTTATACACGTTTTTAGATGGCATTTTTTGTCATCTTCCAAGGCGATTCATCATAAGCTAAATAATTCGTTAACTTTTAGAATTCCTCCACCGATTTTTTGGAATTTACTTTTAACTTTAGTGCTTCTGAGATTGACTATCTAGACTGCAAATTGGTGAAGGATATACAAAATTGTAGATATATCTCGAAAATACACAGGAAGAAGACATATTCTAATTCTTTCCTTCACTTTTCAAGTAGTCACCCCTTCCACCAAAAATGATCCATCGTGAAGGGTCAATTGATTAGGGTACTCGTATGGTTTCCTTGGACACAGACTTCGAAACTGAATGTTTATTCTTGAGTAGCCTGTTTTCCCAACGAGGTTACCCAGATGATTTGATCAGATCCTTAATCAGTGAAGTCAATTACAAGAGACAAGTGGGCATCATTGAACCTCTATTAATGAACAATAGGAACACAGAAGTTATTGAGTACCTTGGGAATACTTTAAACAACAGGGGTCACCAATTTCCAATATATCCACAAACTCGTGACCTAACCTAAGATTTTAGAATAAGCTCCATCACTACTTGTTATAACAATAGTGAAGCTATTAGAGGGATTTTATATAAAAACTGGGAACTTATTTCTTTAGACAGGTCCCTAGCTCCGGACTTAGCTTATGGCCCCAGAATTGTGTTTAGGAAAGGGGAAAACCTTAAGAATATAGTTGAAAAACACAAGAATTTTTTATTTAGTAAAACAGTGGGTATGAAGTCATGTGGTTGTAGTATGTGTAAACATATTGAGACAGGTGAAACATTCACCGTTAATAAGTGGAGATATTTTCTAAAGGGTAAATTTAATTGCAACTCTAAATTTGTAGTCTATCTGGCTAAGTGTAGTTCATGTGCAGCATTTTACGTAGGGAAAACCGAACGAAGACTCTGTGATAGAGTCTATGAAAACACTTATGCTATAGACAGAGAGAAATTAGAGAATCCCTTAGCAAGGCATACTATGGTTAATATTAACCACAACTTTAAGTTTACAGTTATCGACCACATAGAAACTAATATTAGGGGTGGTCCAGCGAACTGGCTTTTAGAAGAATGTGAATTAGCCTGGCAGATCAGGCTTAATGCCTTTTCACCACCAGGTCTCAACGAGGCATGCAATATAGCATGTATTCTCAAATTAAAAAAGTCTAGTGAGATAATGTATACATAAAAATCTTTTGTCAGTAATAACCTTATTCTCACTACTCGTAGTCTTTGAGGAAAGATATTATGCGTGAAATAGTCGGGCACCTTGGTTTAAGTGTATGTCAAGGAAATTTTAAAAGTTGTGAGTTTATAGTACCTATTAATTACAAAATTCTTCCACACAGTGCCTGTGAGAGCTCAGGCTTTTTATTATTAGTACCATATATTGTCATTTTGTTTAATTATCTATAATAATGTTTATTGGAGTCTAAATTTGTATCAACTTGTGCTAACTCCAGTGTTTATCTTGGAATTAGAGTTTTTGGAAAGTAACAAAATCCTTTTTTAAAATATCTAAACACCTGAATTTGCTACATTGTCAATTTTGGGAGCCAAGATCTATGTACTGTAACAAGTCCCATAGAGAATTTTTTTAGAATATGTATTAAGTGCATTTTTATTGTTGGTTCTTTCTTAATTTTCTTAATTTCATATTGTACCTTTATTATTTAAAAAATATTGTTTTTAATATTCAAGTAGAATTGATATTTTAAGGTCGACTGACAAGGTAACCGGTGTTTTAACATTTGGGAGCTACACGTTTAGCTCAGCTGACCGGCTTACATTGATCATGTGATTTTTCTTATTTAACTCACTTGTGTTTGTAAGTTCTTGCCTGATGAAGTTGCCGTATTGGCGGCAACGAAAAGCGCTTAACTTTATTGTACTGGAATAAACCTAGTTCGTTTATGGGTTTTGTGGCTCGTTTGGCTTTTTTGGTTTTACAAGTTTGTTTATTTTTACTGAGTGTGTTTTTCATTATGGAGTCTGGTGTTGCGAACAGTCTGACGAGCCCGAACCTTTTTTCTACCCAGCAATTACATTCAGAACTAGGGAACCTTACGGCTTTAATACAAGCAATGAACCAATGGATGGACACGCTCTCTGTGAGACTTGACATTGTGGTTTCTTCAATTTCCCAACAACGCTCTAACCAGATTGAGACTAGCGATACACAATATGGTACACAGCAAGGTGCAGCGAACGCTGACATTATCCAAGGAACAAGACAACAGCACACGGGACTTAATACTAGCCCAAGGCCTATAGGGCTTAATTCTAACAACAATTTGGTGCCTCGTCCTGTAGCTAGTGACCAGATTTTTGGTGTACAATGAGCGGCACTTCCAATACCAACTACTGAGACTACAAGAGGCGACTTGGCACCTGATGTGTCGCATACCAGAACTGGGCTTATTGGAGCTCCAAAATTCAATGAATGGATTACGGACACTACAAGTTTTTCTTTTGTGGTCAATCCAAACCAGGAGCGACCATCCGGTTCTCCAACACAAAGCGACCAGGTGAGCCCTCCTTTGATTAGTGACAATTTGAAATTACTAGACACTAAACTATTGAAACTTAAAAAACTCCAATTAGAGGTTTCATATTTTAACACTTGTTTAGAACAACATATAGTCCCAAAAGGGCTAAGGCATTATCAATACCCGACAGGCTTGGTAGCCGACTCTTTGTTTCATTTTGAACTAGTAACATTGTTTGACCAGCAAGGGTTTGACCTTATGAAATTAATGGTCAAACATTACAAGACTTATATTGAGGCCCTCACTAAAGAAGTCTCAAACTTGAATGACATCATTTATGAGAGATGCTTTTATAGCATCGACCAGCTCCTTGAGAAACTTAAACAAAACAAAATGAAGAAAATACAGAGGGACAAAAATGCATACAATAACAGTACAGCATATCCAAAACCGTCTGTCTCTCAGGTTGGCTTGGCATTTTCTATTGTTCCAAATGCACAGACGGACAATAACAATGACTTGGTGCCCACGTTCACTACAAATACAGCATCCGGTGTAAGCCCAGTAAGGCGTAGTGAACGCATTCATAACCAGAATCAGAATTTTAGTTTCCAACAAAATCAGGTTAACGACATGACTGGGCGAAACACTAGGTCTAATTACAGCAATCAAAATTTTCAGGAGGGTTACTGGACAGGGGCAATCCCGAAGAAGAACCTAAACCACAATCAAAAACAACAGAGGACCAAATGGAACAACAGATTCAGGAAGTAATTATAAATTAAGTTTCAACTTTAAACATTATTGAAAACCAAACAGGGTATTTCAAGGTTTTCAACTTTTCTTCTATGAGAATTGATCCTGAACTGGTAAACTTATTAGCTAGGGGTTCTACTTTTGTTCCGAGTCCAATTTCTGATATCGTCAAACTTATTTTTGACTTAAAATTGTATGTAAGGAAATTGAATTTAGAAATACTGCTAGGCAGGTCAACTGAATATAATAATAGACAATTGAGAATGCCCAGCTCATTTAACCCTCCATTACACCCTACACTCAAAATTTTTGAACAAGTTTGTGAACTTGATTTCAGACATCATTGTACAAACAGGAGGTCGTCGAATAGAAATGGTAATATTACATCTACTGACAAACAACTACTTTTGTTACTTAAAAATTCCCCTGTCAGGGTATTGAAACCTGACAAAGGTGGGGGGGTGGCTATCTTTGATATTTTTGACTATAATACAAGGATGGCCTCCCTGTTAATGAGGGACGCTTACATGGCAGTTTCACTTAATGAAGTCAACATAGCATACAATCGTATTAGAAGTTACTTCAACGAGTTATTTATTGAATCCGTGATTGACATCGATACGTTTAATTTTATATCTTTACCTTGGCCCAAAATTCCCATATTGTTTGGTATCCCTAAGGTCCATAAAAACTTACAGAATCCACCCATGAGACCTTTAATCGACGGGAGGGGGTCCATTACATATCCATGTGCAAAAGTAGTTGACACAATTTTGAAAAAAATATTTGGAATCAGAATCTCACATTTGTAAAGATTCTTGGTCATTTTTGAACAAAATAAGTAAGTTAACTTTCCACCCGCAACTTAACTTCCTGACCATAGACGTCAAAGATCTATACAAGTCAATCCCACATTGTGAAGGGATTGAATGGGTCAGTTTAATGTTAAGATCAAAAAATGCCTTACCACAAGAGATACATACAGTTGAGATTCTGTTAGACATCATCCTAACAAATATTTTTTTTCTTTTCAATGACACCTACTACTTGCAAAAAAGAGGCGTAGCTATGGGCTCACCCTGTGGTGCAAGTTTTGCCAATTTTGTTATGGCTTATTGGGAAAAGACCTTTGTTTTCAACAACATTGACCACAGGGTAAAGCTTTCATTTTATACATGTTTTTTAGATGACATTTTTTGTCATCTTCCAAGGCGATTCATCAGAAGCTAAATAATTTGTTAACTTTTAGAATTCCACCACTGATTTTTTGGAATTTACTTTTAACTTTAGTGCTTCTGAGATTGACTATCTAGACTGCAAATTGGTGAAGGATATACAAAATTGTAGATATATCTCGAAAATGCACAGGAAGAAGACATATTCTAATTCTTTCCTTCACTTTTCAAGTAGTCACCCCTTCCACCAAAAATGATCCATCGTGAAGGGTCAATTGATTAGGGCTGCTCGTATGGTTTCCTTGGACACAGACTTCGAAACTGAATGTTTATTCTTGCGTAGCATGTTTTCCCAATGAGGTTACCCAGATGATTTGATCAGATCCTTAATCAGTGAAGTCAATTACAAGAGACAAGTGGGCATCATTGAACCTCTATTAATGAACAATAGGAACACAGAAGTTATTGAGTCCCTTGGGAATACTTTAAACAACAGGGGTCACCAATTTCCAATATATCCACAAACTGGTGACCTAACCCAAGATTTTAGAATAAGCTCCATCACTACTTTTTATAACAATAGTGAAGCTATTAGAGGGATTTTATATAAAAACTGGGAACTTATTTCTTTAGACAGGTCCCTAGCTCCGGACTTAGCTTATGGCCCCAGAATTGTGTTTAGGAAAGGGGCAAACCTTAAGAATATAGTTGAAAAACACAATAATTTTTTATTTAGTAAAACAGTGGATATGAAGTCATGTGGTTGTTGTAGTATGTGTAAACATATTGAGACAGGTGAAACATTCACCGTTAATAAGTGGAAATATTTTCTAAAGGGTAAATTTAATTGCAGCTCTAAATTTGTAGTCTATCTGGCTAAGTGTAGTTCATGTGCAGCATTTTACGTAGGGAAAACCGAACGAAGACTCCGTGATAGAGTCTATGAACACACTTATGCTATAGACAGAGAGAAATTAGAGAATCCCTTAGCAAGGCATACTATGGTTAATATTAACCACAACTTTAAGTTTACAGTTATCGACCACATAGAAACTAATATTAGGGGTGGTCTAGCGAACTGGCTTTTAGAAGAATGTGAATTAGCCTGGCAGATCAGGCTTAATGCCTTTTCACCACCAGGTCTCAATGAGGCATGCAATATAGCATGTATTCTCAAATTAAAAAGCCTAGTGAGATAATGTATACATACAAATCTTTTGTCAATACTAACCTTATTCTCACTACTCGTAGTCTTTGAGGACAGATATTATGCGTGAAAGAGTCGGGCACCTTGGTTTGAGTGTAAGTCAAGGAAATTTTAAAAGTTGTGAGTTTATAGTACCTATTAATTACAAAATTCTTCCACACAGTGCCTGTGAGAGCTTTGGCTTTTTATTATTAGTACCATATATTGTTATTTTGTATAATTATCTATAATAATGTTTATTGGAGTCTAAATTTGTATCAACTTGCACTAACTCCAGTGTTTATCTTGGCATTAGAGTTTTTGGAAAGTAACAAAATCCTTTTTAAAATATCTAAACACCTGAATTTGCTACATTGTCAATTTTGGGAGCCAAGATGTATGTACCGTAACAAGTCCCGTAGAGAATATTTTTAGAATATGCATTAAGTGCATTTTTATTGTTGGTTCTTTCTTAATTTTTTTAATTTCGTATTGTACCTTTATTATTTAAAAATATTGTTTTTAATATTCAAGTAGAATTGATATTTTAAGGTCGACTGACAAGGTAACCGGTGTTTTAAAATTTGGGACCTACACGTTTAGCTCAGCTGACCGGCTTACATCGATCATGTGATTTTTCTTATTTAACTCACTTGTGTTTGTAAGTTCTTGTCTGATGAAGTTGCCGTATTGGCGGTAATGAAAAGTGCTTAACTTTATTGTACTGGAATAAACCTAGTTTGTTTACGGGTTTTGTGGCTCGTTTTGCTTTTTTGGTTTTACAAGTTTGTTTATTTTTACCGAGTGTGTTTTTCGTTATGACCTTTGAAAATAATAATCTTCCTTCAAAAAATCATCTCTGTAAGGAAAATATGTTTGCACCTCAGGTGTTACACTAGATTGCTTTTAGGGCCATCTGATATTAATATAGTGGTTGAGCTTCTGTGAAATTTCATCAGTCAGAGTGTGATATCTTAACTCGTAAGTCTAGTGGTGGAGAAATTACACACTGACATCACATCAGAATCAAAATTCTCTGCATCAAGCTGTTCTGTTGTATGTCTGGGAGATCTGGATAACGTATTAGCCAGACAGAGCAATTTGCCTTTAGTGTAGACCAATTTGAAATTGTACTTTTGCAATTTGAGCATCATTCTTTGTAATCTCACTGGAGCAGAATGCATAGGCTTCTTTGGAATAGTGACTAAAGGTTGATGATCAGGTTCAATCTGAATAGCTCGACCATAAATATAATCATGAAACATGCAAACACTAGAGCCAAAAGCTCTTTCTCAGTTTGAGCATACTGCATCTCAGTTTGGGTTAGTGTTCTAGATGCATAGGCTAGTGGTCTGCCCTTTAAAGTATAATTGCACCTAGGCCAAATTTTGAAGCATTACTGGAATGAATAACTGGTTTCTTCACATCATAGTATCTTAACATAGATGGGGTGGCAATGTTCTGCTTAAAGTTTTCAAATACCTTCTGATGATGTTCCAACCATGACCATGCAACATGTTTGCATGTTGGCGCTCTTAAAGATGCTGTCAACTCACTGAAGTCTGGTATAAATTTGCCTAAATAATTGACCATGCACAGAAAATGCTGCAAACTTTGTACATTGTCTCACCCTGACATTTCAAGAATAGTTGCTTGCTTGGTCAGGGCAGGTCTCAAGCCAGTACCTGTAAACAAGTGCCCAATGTACTTAGCTTCTGGAAGTCTGAATTTGGATGTCAGAGTTCACTTCACGTGCCCTGTCTAGAACTTTCCTGAGGTTTCTGTCATGCTCTGCTTCACCATTGCCTCCAACCAATAGATCGTCTACTATTATGGCACTAGGATAACCCCCAAAAAATTGTTCCATTGCAAGCTGAAAGACTTCACTTGCAGAATTTATTCCAAATGGCATCCTTAGGAATATGTATTTGCCAAACAGAGTACCAAAAGTAGATAGAAATAATGATTTGCAATCAAGCAACACTTGCCAAAATGAACTATTTGCATCCAAAACAGAAAATACAGTGGCATTTGGTATTACAGCTACAACTTCTTCAAATGTGCACATTGGATGATATGGTCTTTTTAATGCTTTGTTCAAATTTCTTGAGTCAATGCATATTCTTATTTCATCTGAGCTTTTTTGTGAGCGGCTACCATGGACGACACCCATTCAGTTTGTTCTGTGACTGGACAAATCACACCTTGTTGTGCCATTTCATCCAACTGAGCTTTAACTTTATCTCGCATAGCTATTGGAACTATTCTTGCTAGTCTGACTACTGGAGTGATCTTTGGGTCTAACTTCATGGAATACACAACTGGAAGTTTTCCCAATTTGTCATCGAAAACCTCAGCATACTCTGAGAAAATGGCTTTGGAGAAATTAGAACTTGGATCTGCACTTACATAATGAACTTCTTTAGCAAAAGAAAGCAGATTCATTCTTAAACTATCCTTGAGACCCAATAAAGATTGCACTGGTTTTTGGACTATGTAGAATAATAAGTTGTAACAGTTCTCAGCCAAATAACATGAACGTATTACTGAACCTTTGATTTGAATTTCTTCACCTCCAAAAGCAACAAGTCTTGCACTACTGGCCCCATTGAGTTGTTCGTTGGTTCTCACCTTTGCAAATGTGTCTGCTAATATAACATTGCACTTTGACCCAGTGTCTACTTTCAGCTCTGCAGATTTTCCATTGATCTGGATGGTACAGAATACTTCACTTCTTGTTAATACGTTTGCTGCATCAACTCTTTCACCAGGTACTGATATACCATCTACATAGAAAGCTGACTGCTTCAACTCTACTTGATCAGCTTGCTTTTTGTGCGTCCTTTCTTCACAGCTGTGTGAGGCTTACTTGATTTCCAAAACTTATGGAAGTAGTTCCATTTTTTTACACTTGTGACATTGCTGACCAAATGCTAAGCACTTTTCTCTTTTAGATTCATGATTTGCACCATGGTTGTGACAGTTAACAATAGAGCTACATTTGGATTTTGCTGATTCATGTCTGTACTGCACTGAGCTGGTGCTGGAACTTGCACCTTTCTTGGAACTTTCTAGAAAACCTTGTGGCTTCTTTGGAAATCCTGTAGCTGCCATATGCTTAGGCTTGCTCCTGTTGGCCACATGTTGCATACTATATACATGTGCTCTGGAGCCAACTGAAACCATGCTCTTGTCACTCGCAAGCATACTTTTATGTCTTTCTGTCACTTTGTAGATCTGGCAAATCTCTATTGCTTGGCTCAACATTAAATCACTGTCACAAAGTAAAATCTTTCTCAAAGCAGCACTACTAATACCACATTCAAGCCTGTCCTTTATCATCTCATCTTTTAGATCACCAAACCGACACATTTTAGCTCTGTGTCTCAAGTCAATTTTATAAGCTGCAAATGTCTCCCCTAGTTTCTGATCTCTTGTGTAAAACAAATGCCTCTTTAATGCAATATTCATCTGGGGGTTGCACATTTCTCCAAAATTGCACTTTAAACACTCAGGGTCTTCCCTTGATTCAGCTTGTACAACAATATGATGGCCTGCACTTTCACCTTCATACACTGCTGGTGCATACACAAATGAAAACTGTCTTTCTATGGCCTCAGAGCCTGCTAGGTTTAGCAAAATGAATGCCCCTGTTTGTGCATCTGTATCTGCATTAAGCTGCTTGTATAAAAATATCGTATTCTTGCTCAAATATTCTCCAATTCTCTGCAATATTCTGATCAAACACAAGTGGTTGGGGGTTTCGAAATCCATCTGCCATATTAACACATACCAGTGAAGGGTTTTGCAAATAAGCATAAACATACACACATGCACATATGCATAAGTTTCTGGCATAAACAGAATTTGTCCAATGCCTTTGTGCTCTGAACTTATATCTTTTGTTGAGCTTATTGGAATTATATGAATGAATGAACTTGTAGTACTTTTGAATAACTGGACTTTGCAAAATAACCATCTTGGGCTTTTAAATACTTTACTGAACTTTGCTAAACAGAGTTCTTGGACTTTTCGATACTTTTGTAATATTATCAGTAAAAGCAGAAATGCTATAGTCATTTAACATCAATTGCTAAAGTCATCACTTTAAGAGACATTCAAGAACTTTATGATGCGACTAAATAACTCACAAGCACTGTGATACTCTTGTAATGTCATCTTTTCCAAGAAAATACCTCTTATCAGTGTAAGAAACATGCTAAACAACTGCACAATGTGAATATATTGAACCTCTGTTGCCTTAAACTCAATAACTTTCGAAGTAACTGTACTTTGCAAATAACTACATACAGCACACTGAAGTGTCCCCAAAAAAGTGGTACCTTAATAGGAAACTCTTTACAGTACAAGAAGCACCCTGTAATGGCAGTACTTCATGTACAGACACACCCAGCGCAATAAGCTTTTCGAAATGGTTATACTTTGACTGTATTACATGTAATAGTTGCACTTTGCACACAATAAACTCTTTGAAATACCTGCACAGTAATAAGCACATGCTGGAAGCATTTTTACACACTCTGAGATACTTTGAACAACTCTAGTTATGCCCTTTATACAATACGGAGTCGCAGTTATGCCCAAATACAGCACTTTGCCAAAGCACATCCAGTTATCTTGTTTTATTTTCTCTTAGTGTGCCCTTTTCTTTTCTTATTATTGTATTCATTTTGCTCTTTTAAGCCCTTTTTATACCCAATACACTTTTCCTGTGTTCATTTTACTCTAAACATGCCCAACTTTGCCTTTAACAGATTTATTCTGCTTTAAACATGCTGGTTTGGCTTTACAGTTTATCATTTCATTAAATACTTTTATCTTAAACATTTCTTTTACTTAACAAACGTTTTGTACTTTCCACTTGCATGATAATCCGGTTTGTGCCCTTGTAATGCCCCTTTTTTGTCTTTCATATTGAGTATATAGTCTGTGTTATTTCTCATTACCTTTGATTCTTTCTGGTTATGTATGTGCTCTTTTCTCTCGGTTTTACATTCACTATCATCTTTGCAGCTCATGGCTCCAAATATTCTTCTCTCTTCATTCCCACTTGACACCATGTCACTTTTGTTTTAGGACATGAATAAACAAGTCTTCATGGGTTCTGTTCAAGCAGCTTTATTTCATACAAACACATTACTATTGTCGACTACTGACTGTAATTTAAGTAACTTATATGCAATTAATAAATATGATCATGCATGCTCACTCCCTGTCTGCACCTTCAAAATGGCACTAGGGATTAAATGTGTGCGGGTTATATACGTGCACATACAGCCTCACATGCTTCTTAAACATATAAGCACATCTTTACTGATCTTTTCTGTAAAACAAATGCTATGATCTACACAACACCTTCAACATTTTCTGTTCTATTCAACAACTACTGCTACCTGTTCCACTGCTTCACATTTATGGATCCTGCCAGTTGTTTCTCTTACCTCTACTCATCTGAAACTTCCCAGTGTGTTTTACTGTTTTTTTCATCCTCCTTTTCATATCTACCACTGTGAACTATATAGCCATTATATTGCTGTGCTCAGCTCTGAAATGTTCTCTTGAAGATCCCTAGCTACAGCTCTGTGATACATAGTCTCTTTTTCTACCTTCCTTAAGTTCTTCTAGCTCTAATTAATTATTAGATATGTTTCCTACTATTTTACTCCCCACTTCTGTGTTTACATAGCATCCATTCAATATCTTTCTTTTTTCATAAGTTCATAGGTGTATACTATGCAAATGATGACTGTGGCCTTTATAATCCCAGCCAAGCATCTCAGTTGTACCCCACAAGTTGATGTGCCTTAGAGGTTATTCTAATGGATATATGTAATGTAGGGCAAGATTTATAGGCTGCCTCTGTTCATTAGAGACACAGGTGCTACACCCAGGGTGTATTTCCAATTTCCCATACACTCATCCAGGTTTCTTATGAATAGGGTTGGGGAAGATGGAAATCCTCTTCTAGAGAAGGGGAATTCTTTGAGACACATACCAGTCCCACCAACATGGCCTATTTATATTGCAACAAAGTTTAAATCCCTAGATCAAATAATTCTGATGTTATTTACATTATGGATATGCAAAACATCCATCAGAGTAGGATCCAAGGATGGTTGTATGCTTGGCAAAGATCATCTCTCAACAGTCTGTAGGAAACAGACTACAGAAATAGGCTTTGAGGTGATGTGCATAGGACCTGCTGTTTATGCCCTGTATTTTTTTTACGAGGAACCTCTGTGGACGTTCCTGTTTTTGCACATGCCTGGTCAGGTACATGTTAAAGGGGGTATTGTACTTAATGATGGGCTTGAGGAGGGCCAAACACAGTGAAACAATGACTTCCTTGGACCTAGGTACCATGGTCTTGCTTATAACCGAGCAACATAAAAGGATTTCCTTACTACCTTAGATAACAGGTTGATTGCAGTCCAGGTTATTATCTACATGTGCAGCAACATAAAAGGATTTCCTTACTACCTTAGATAACAGGTTGATTGCAATCCAGGTTATTATCTACATGTGTACCCAAATCCATGACTACTGGGTCTACACTTAGGGGTGTGCTATCGATGAGGTGATTTCCTAAAGTGGCTGACTTCCCAAAGGTTACTGTTATACAATTCTTCACATTGAGTTTTAAGCCATGGCTTTGGCACCAGTCACTTGTCTAGGTTAGTCCTTCTGTAGGATGTTAGTGTCTGGTGGGATTCTATGGTTGCTCCTAGTCTGCAGTCATCTGCAGACTTGGTCAGTCAGAGGCCTTTGACATTGGCCTTGACTTCAGAAAAGTAGATATCAAAAAGATCAAACCCAGCTCAAAGCCCTGAGGGACTCCATTAGTGATTGTCCTCTTTTTCTTTGGCTATGTGCAGTATTAAATCATGCTACTGTGATCTGCAGTAGCATTGTCTACTGTACTCAGCCTTGATGCCCTGAACTATCCACTGTTTGGATCAATGCAGCTCTACATTTAATTGGGATTTTGCAGTAGCAATGGAAATGGTTATAATACTTCCTAAGGAATCACTGAGTGTAACCACTCCCTAATTTTAAAATCAAGCAATACTATGCTCTTAGCCTACCTTCTCCACAAAGTTATAGGTTATTAAATAGCCAGTAACCAGCTTACATCCAGCTTGCTCTCATCAAAATAACACGTGAACAATAAAGCTGGCTTTTGCGCCATAGTCTCCCTTCTAACATTAGAGGAAATTAAAATAATGGAGTAAGCTTAGCAAAGAAGAAACAAAATCTATATAAATCAGAAATAATGTATATTCTATGTACTCACCAGTTGCTGAACACAATAATGGTATGCCAGCAGATTATCCTTCAACATGTAG
The DNA here is from genome assembly GCF_019279795.1 of Protopterus annectens. Classification (NCBI taxonomy): domain Eukaryota; kingdom Metazoa; phylum Chordata; order Ceratodontiformes; family Protopteridae; genus Protopterus; species Protopterus annectens. The sequence goes on from NC_056733.1 coordinate 1,957,035,547, forward strand.
TTGTATTATTATCTAAACGTCTTTATTCCTTATTCAGACAGACTTTGGAATGACTTTCTTTTTTTGTACTTCCATTGTAAAAGTTTTGCAATATTCATTCACAAATAATTGTATTATTTTTCTATATTTCTTTCTTTTTTTCTTCTCTCTTTCAATGTCTTTCTGTGATAATATGCCTCTTCATTTGCAGAGGAACTGGATATAGATTAAATAAGATTAAAAACTAAATGTACTGCATTTTTGCACAAACATACTTGAAAACATACAAACTTGAAATATTTTACAATAAAGTCTGCTGTAGAAAATTGGTAATGAATGGTAAAATTAAATAAACAAAATAATTTTCCTTTGCCATTCAGCTGAATAAATACTTACTTCATGGGTTTTGTACTTTTAAATAACACTAAAATGAGTGGTTATTACAATAGTTGCATATAATTTTGTCCTTCTTACACAGGTTATTTCTGGTCTAAATGCATCCTAGTTTTTTTTTATGATACTGCATTGAACTTATTCTTCTTGTGATTAAATGTATTTAAGTCTTCTAAAGAAGGAAGGCTTCATTTTCAAGGTTTCATTAAGTACGAATACATTAAATGATATAAATTAAACATAATGTACTGGAATTGTTCATTAAAAAATAACTTAGTCATAAGACAAAAAAGCACCTATGTTAATAGCTTTTCTTAAATCTTGTGGCAGTCAGTAAAATGAAGTAGCATACCAGATTGTTTTTATAAAGTAATGTATGACTGTTCATGTGTAGCAGTGCAATGAAATTACTTTCACTGCAGTAAGTTTTGCGTCAGTTCTTTCTAATAGAGATTAATGAGTTTACTGATGAAACTTAAACAAGGAGAATAACAGTTATAAACAAAATGTATTAATTCTGTCATTACTTAATTAGAAAGGCAATATCTTGAATCACAATTTTTTTCCTGTGGAATCTGCCTTATTGTATAAACTTTTCCTTTTGTGTCTAAAGTTGGAACAAACTAGAAGTTTCAACACTAATTCTGGCACTAACATCTGTTCTTTAGTTTGATACAGAACAGTGTACTCGACAAACCTAGGAAGACATAAATCAGTATAAAGTTAGCATCAAAAATGTATTAATATGAAAATAATCTGTACATGCATCATAATCTCATCATTTTTCTTTGAGCATTTTATATATTTATTTAGCCTTTGTTTACCAGGTTAGTCAAACTAGGCAATAGCCTCTTTTCAGGGGAGGTCCACTGTGGTATTTATATTACTATGAGAAATCTGGCTGGGGCATTAGTGAACTTTCCTTACTATTTCTGAGGAGGGCCAAGGGATCTTTTACATCCACCTGAATTGCCAACAACTGAACCAGATGGGGACTTGGTTTAATGTCTCATCCAAAGGACACTCAGATGTAAACCACTCCTCTTATGCTGCAATTCAGTATTAGTAATTTATTAATTTATTTATTCTTTTTTTTATTTTCCATTTGTTAACCAAGTTGGTCCATCTGACCTAGAACCCATTTTCAGTGAAGGCCTGAGGAGAAAAGCTCACATACAAAAAAAGAAGAATATATAAAATGTAAAAAATAATGAGACAAAATGAGGGAAATAACAAGATATAACTGGTGACAAATTTGAGGCATAAAATTAGAGACACAAATATATTATATACAATGAATATAGAAATGAGATATAACTTTATACATGGTATATTACATAAGAAATTGGGGTAAGCAGATTAAGATGTAACATAATGAAAGTGTTTGTAGATAGTAAAATGGGGGTAAAAACATCACATCATTTTGTGAGATACAGATGAAGGTGGTAAAGTGGAGAGAGTAAAGGATGTAGAAATAGTAGAGCAATTAAAATACAGGTAAACAACAATTTATGTGATTGATTTGGTGTGGGAATAGAACTCACAACCTTTTCTACTAAAGACAAATGAGCTACCTATTGTGCCACTGACACTAGCATTCACTTTTTCTAGTAGTCTAATTTTTCCATGAGTATCATAGCAAGGATTTTTCAGAACAGTATGCTAGCTTCCAGAATACAGCTCCCATCTCTCACAACTGTAACGCTAACCCTAGAAAATGACAGGTTTAAGCAAAAAAAAAAAAAGAAAAAAAAAATATATATATATATATATATATATATATATATATATATATATATATATATACATACACATGAGGCTACTTGAGATTACAAATATCCTAATAGACCAACATTTAAAACACCGAGCCTACAATACCAACACTAAACAAAACCGGCACCTCACATACCTCACACACACAAACAACATATAAAAAAACCCCAAAACATTCAAAATAAAACTGCCTACTTCCCCCACCAACACCCCACCCAGCATCTAAACCAATCTAAATCCTCTCCATTAGTACATAAAATACATTTAAATAAAAAAAAAATGTGTACCAACCTTTACATTTCATGTTTCACATTTTTGCAAGCGGGATACACCCCCTTGCACCCCCGGCTGTAGCCCCCCAAACCCCCTGCTACTTATAGATACCAACTCCGAGATCATACTGCAATGTCCACAAGAGCGGATTTCCTGTTCTGCTCAACTTGGACTGTCAAGCATTCGGAAGTTGACATTCTGAAGTTTCATTCATGTGAAATGGCAAGCTTTTCGGCTTGGTGTTTTAACTGTCAGTCTACTGAGATTTTGGTAATCTTAAGTAGACCTATATATATATATATATATATATATATATATATATATATTTGTGTGTGTGTGTCTGTGTGTGTGTGTGTGTGTGTGTGTGTGTGTGTGTGTGTGTGTGTGTGTGTGTGTTTTTCTGTATATATAGATCTCTCTCTGTGTGTCTCTCTCTCTCGATATATATATATATATATATATAGATATACGTGTGTGTGTGTGTGTGTGTGTGTGTGTGTGTGTGTGTGTGTGTGTGTGTGTGTGTATATATATATATATATCTATGTAGATACATATATATATATATATATATATATATATATATATAGCTATAGATATATAGACATAGTTATATATACATATACACATACATAGATATGTATATAGGAGTCATCACTAAATTATTTTCAAAAGAGTATAGTGTGGCATACATGTGTTTTTTTCTGGTTATATTTATAATTTCAACTCATTTTGACTGTGGTTGACTCCCGCTTTCATTTATTCTCACTGCTAGATTCATCTTGATCTGCCCATAGATTTTCCCAATTTTCATTTTCCTCTGCTCTGCATTCATACATGGCTAAAACAACCAGGCAAAACGTTTGTAGGACCAGCTCCATTTTGACTGATCCAGGTTATAACTACCAAAGCAGATAATTAATTTCCCCATTTCATTTATCCAGACATTTTTTTTAAATCTCCATATGTATTTTATAATTCTTCATTTTGAAGATATACCATTTTATAATGGGACATATGCACTGTAAAAAATAACTATCTTATAATTATTTTTATATCCATTACTCTGGTTTCATGTAGACTCACAGTTTTTTTTTTTTTTTGTGGTATACAGTCATTCTTAAAAGCCTGAACTGTCATAAGGTCCCATCTCATTTTACAATATAACAGTGAATATGAATCGAATATCTTAATCCTAGACCTTTTTCTCTGAAACATTTCAGGTTGACTAAATAGGTAAGACAAAATAAGGGACTATAACTCATTAACACATACAGTGGTATCTATTTTATATTCTTCTATTTAGCACATATTGCTGTTTATGGTGCCTTGATATTTTTGTGGTCTGATGTCCCTACCTGAGTCATTCATCAATTAAAACTAGGAGGCATAAGAAATACCAAGATGTAAATAAGAAAATGACATTAAGATTCTTCAACTAAGATTTTCTGCAATTTAAATATTAAAAGCTGTTTGACACTTGAATACAGATTTTCATATTTATATTCATATTTTTAAAAATGAGGTGCCTATATATTATTGAGGGCCATAGTGTGAAATGTTATGATGAGAGACATTAAATACATAGTCACTTTTGACATGTAGCTCACTGTAGTGGAAATATTTCTAATATACTTTGAGTTGTTTGATAGTAATTCTGAAGATATGCAATATTCTATACGCATATTAATATTGAAAAATGAATTGCAAACTATAATATATCATGAATTGAAACCATTGAAAATGTTGAAGAAAATTGTAATGGATACTTGTGCTGTAAGTTGTACATCATAAAAGATATTATGTAGCACTTATGCTACCATTTAAGCAAATGGACACAGTTTTTCATATTTCCAAAAATATCTCAGTAAACAAGTAACCACAAAGGAATTTCTTGCTGCTTCTGTATAAAATTGCAACTCTGACTGAATAAAAATGACCTGCCACTGTATTTATAAATTGAACATTTTCCAAAATATCAAAGGTTGTTTGCAAAACCTTAGAAAACTACATTTGTGTTTTTTGTGCATTATTGTGTATTAAAAGTATTGATGCAAAAACTGTAATTAGACATCTATCACATTAAAATATATTTTTAATGACAGTATTGCTGTTTGTGTCTTTTTAATACAATTTAGTTTTGCAAGATTCTAACGTGTTTGGCATAATCTTTTAACATGATTTTTCAGAAAATTCTACAGAAATCAAGAATATTTGTAAGCTATTAGAACTGTGGTGTTCAACATCTTAAAAGTGCTAATGAGATAAAGTGACAGGGTATTTCTTATAATAGTGCTTTAAAAAAGAACAACAACTGGGGCATATCCCAAATTGTTGTTAATATAGAACAAGATAGTTTGGTAGATCTTAAATTGGTCCACTATTATTAATTGTGTCTGATATAATCAACACGTAATTGCACAAACACAAATGTCTAAAACTTTGGGAGGACAGCAGAAACACTCCAAAGGAGACAAAACCCAAATGCCATTTTGTTTTTGCAGTGGACAAGCAGCACTTGATATGGAGCCAGCCCTACATCCTGAACTATACATATAAACACACACACACACACACACACACACACACACACACACACACACACACACACACACACACACACACACACACACACACACACACACACACACACGCAAAGCACACATGCGCTCATGTGCACGCACACACACACACACACACACACACACACACACACACACACACACACACACACACACACACACACACACACACACACACACACACACACACACACACACACACACACACACACACACACACACACACACACACACACACACACACATATGCATTTGGCTCCCTATCACATTGTCGAAAGTTCAAATCTCCAAAGATGATATGACCGAGACCATATCACCGAAGATTCAAATTGCTGACAATTGTGTATTGGGATTGCTGTACAGTGCAAAACCCGGGATCTGCCATTTTCATCACTGCAGTGCAATTGAGGAGTTGGGATATTTAAGTTGTAGGGGTTTTGGGGGATGCAGGGAGGCTTCCCCCCCTACAAAAACATATAGGTAAGTTATTCTGTGCTTTTAGCACTTTTTCAGCAATTCAAATCTCAGCGATATGGCCATGTCCATATAGTTTTCGGAGATTTGAACTGCCAGCGAAGTAATAGCGATAAATATATATATATATATATATATATATATATATATATATATATATATATATATATATATATATATATATATATATATATATATATATATATATATATATAAAATGTATCTATTTTATTTATTAAATGTTTGTTGACCAGGAAAGTCTGACGGGGAACATGCCCTTTTTCAGCAGAGGCCTTTGGGGGAAAACAAACAAAATAAAGATTGTTACAAATAACAAATTACACAATACATAAGCTCATACAGTAGTGGTGCATACAAGGATAAGAAGATATTCAAGAATTGACAGAACAGATGACGATACAAAAGAAAGATAGTGGGAAGTAGTTACTTTCTTTGTTTAGATATGTATGATTAATTAGGAGAGAAGTGAACTTATAGGAGAATGTAGTAGAGAAGTCCAGAAAGAAAGAAAAGAAGGATGAGGCAAAGAGGAATTGACAGGGGATCTAGAGTGAAAGTATAGGGGAAATAGATGGGAAAGAGAGACTCCTAACTGGTTGAGTGAATAACGATCAACAGTGAGGTGTAGTGAAGTAAAGCCTAAAAGATGGCAGGAAGGGGGAAGGAATCAGTCAGGTGTAAGGAAGGAGCAGAGCCAAGAATTAGATAGGTGAGATTTGAGGAGAAAGTTAAACTGTAGGTGATGTGGTGTAGTAAGTAAGTTTTGGGGGATTGAGTTCCATGTTCTGACAATGCAGTTGGTGTAAAGACAATCACCAGAAAAGTTGTTTGCTTTTGTGACTTGTAAGAGGAATTTGTCAGAAGATCTAAGTAGTGTTTTATAACATTGGGGTTGAACTAGGTTGCAGAGTGCAGGACACCTGTCTGAGAGGTAAAGTATGCTGTGGGCCATAGTAAGTTGGGTGTATGTGAGGTAATTAGGGGAGCTCAAGCCAGTTTAGTTGTCGTAGGACAGCACAGTGATGAGATCTATGAGGAGAGTTGGTAGCAAACCTGGCAATTTTGTTGTAGCATGCATCTAGTTTTGCCACATCTGTTTTATACAGGTTAGTGGGAATGAGTAAGGCATAAAGAAAAGTAGAGATTAGGCTTGTTCTAGCAATAGATTATCTTGTGGAGTCGGTGAGGATGGGTTTGACTCGGTAGAGAGTGCCTAATTTAATGTGAACTTTTTTATAGTTAGGGTAATATGTTTGTTAAATCTAATCTTGTTATCGATTGAAACACCAAGAAGCTTAGTGTGAGAAATAGATTATATTTTAGTGTTATTAGAAGAATGTATTGTGAAGGGGAATAGGAGGTCTGGTGGTTTGCTGAGTGACAAAAGCATACATTTAGTTTTATTGGGATTGAAGATTAACTGAGCATCAGACATCCAGGAATCAACATCTATAAGGGATTTTTGGGTTATATCTTGGAGTTTAAAAAGAGAAGGGGCTACGCATATGAGTGTGGAGTCGTCAGTGTATTATATGGTAAGTGCCTGGTGGGTGTCTTTGTGAAGGTTGTTGGTGAAGATGAAAAATAGGAAAGGACCTAGAACAGATTCTTGTGGGATGCCTAATGAGACAGGAAATAGAGAAGAGAGTTTGTGTTGCCATTTTACAGCCTGCTGATGGTCAGATAATGAATTGTGGAACCATGCAAGGGCAGAGTGGCTTAGTTTAAGGAAAGAAATTTCACTGAGGAGTTTCTAATGGGAGACGGTATTGGATGCTTTAGACATGTCAAGGAAAATGGAGGAGACTAGATGGTCACTGTGTCTAAAATTGCTGTGTAAAGCTTAAGAGAGCTTTAGTGGTACTATGGTTGGGTCTAAAGATGTATTGGGAAATAGTTAGAAGATTATTGGAACTTAAGGCATGACTGGGGAATGGATACATTTCTTTAGAAATTTGGATAGTAGAGATAAGAAATTATACAAAGAGCAGTTGATCCACCAGGCTGAAAAACTTTTATTAAAAGCACAAGTTAAAGTAACAAAACATGAGCGTTTTCGGGACTAATCCCGTCCTCAGATAAAAACACATTTCAAGTCAGTGGAATTTAAATACATGACAACCAATCACATCCTAGTATTGCACCCTCCTTTTTTAATGCAGGTTTCAGTGGAATGACATCATTCAAACCAGGTGACCTATGTGCTGTTAACTCTATAATCCACTTCATTTCAATATATTCTGTGTGATTCACTAAGCCTCCCCTTAACTATGACATCTATTACCTGCAATACCATGAACTTAAATCCATGACCAGGGTTTTGCTTAATATGCTCATGAAGTGCATTGTGGACATTCTGTAACCTAATGTCTGAAAGATGTTTCAGATTCCTTTGTTTTAGCATACAGTTCGTATTTTCCACATAAAATGAAATGCAGCACCGACACAAGGCTAAATAAACAATATTTTGTGTTTTGCAATCTGCATATCTGTTCAAATAATTTTTTACCAGTTACAGGGTGTACAAACAAGTTGTCATCCTCAATAAATGAACAAGCTTTGCACTGCCTGCATAGAAACGTACCTTCACATTGAGATACATTTCTATGTGTAGCTCTAAATTGCTGGCTTAATAGATCTTTTAAATTTTTATTCCTTCTAAAACCAAATGAAGGATTGGTTCCTACTATACTACCAATCTTATCATTCAGAATTCATCTCCAGAATTTTCCAATTGCATTTAATTATGTCACATATACCTTTTATGTCATTACTGTATGTCAGCATCGACCTTACTTCAGCACCTTTATTGGGCATTAAAGATGTGTCACCTTCAGGGGTGCATCTGTGGAGAACCATGGCCTGGCTTTACCCCTGCTATGTCATTTACTACTGTTTATTGTTGTTTCTTCCTTAGTTTTTCTATAGCCTCTTTTATCTAAATGTACTTTCAATTCTGCTATTTCTTTCTCAAAACATGCATCTACATTACAGAGGTGAGAAATCCTATTCACCTGACCTTTAACTATATTATCAAAAGTATGTCTCAGATGCATACTATCATAGGTCAAAATACTGTTTTTCCAACAGCTTTTTCTATGTGGTGAAGTATTATAGTTGCCCTCAATATCTCTAGTTAGACATACAGACAAGAAGTCTATACTCTCTATGGAGTAGCGCATGGTGAACCTCAAAAAACTAGTGCTAGATTCTAAATACACGACAATTTTTTCTAAATCATTCAGGGTACCTCTCCACAGGACAAAAATAATATCCACAAACCTTACATAGTAGCATAGTTGTTCCTTCCATTCAAGCATTGTTTCAAAAATGACCATTTCCTCCTAATAAGCAAGTACAAGGTTTACATACACATTGGCACATGAGGTGCCTATCGCAATCCCCTGTTTCTGCTTATCATAATTTCCATAGCATAAGAAAACATTATTTTCCAGAATGAGTGTTAACACATCACAAACAAGCCTTCTCCTATTGGCTTCAAAATGTACCTTATTAGTTAAAATATAGTTAATGCTGATATGCCATAGATGTTACTTATGACAGTAAATAAATTCTTAATGTCTAGTGCTACCAATAAATTATTCTGTTTGCCTTGTGTGGTTAAACATTCAAAAAAAAAAAAAATGGCCAGTATCCTTTAATATTCTGAGAAAAACTTCTGAGACCTGTTTTAGGGTGCATTCTGCCCATATGGATAACTGCTTAGTAATCCATCCCCTCCCTGAGACTATCGGTCTCATCGAGGTGTTCCTAAGATCTTTATGTATCTTAGGAAGTGCTTTGAATATTGGAGTAACAGGATGTTCTATCACAATAAAATTTAATAATTCTTCACTTAATAAACCTTCCTGATTCCAAAGCTTTAATGTATTCCTTACTGTACTGATTACTGTTTTCACACTTAAGGGAGAAATTTGCATAAAAGTGGATGTGTCCTGTAAGAGGGTCAGAATCTTTTCTTTATACATCTCTTGACCCTTTACCACCACAGCACCATCTTTGTCTATGGGTCTAACAACAATTCTGTCATCATAATTAAAGAGTCTAAAGCATTCCTCTGCATGGATGTTAAATTACAATATCTGTTCCTTCATTTGCTATTCAGAAACAACTTTAATTCATCTTCACAGCTTTTCAGAAGGGCACAGATAGTAAAATTCAAAATAGGTACAAAAACACTTGGTTGTCTTAATGAAGTTTGCTGTCTATTAGCCTTTTCACCAAACATTTGCCTTAGTGAAACATTTCTTCCAAACAACATCAGATCTATAATCACTTCATTGTATATAGAACTTGCACTTGGAACGAATGTCAAACCCTTGTTTAAAATATACATTTGTTCCTCTGAAAGTATAATATCAGATATATTATAAACAATGTTAAAACAGTCACCAGTCACATCAATGTTTTCCATTTCTTGAATTTCCTGTTGCCTGAATAATCTTGTTTTCGATTCATTTTCTTTTTCACAGGTATGGGTAGGACCAGAAAAGAAGATTTATTTGTTGTAAAATGCTTCAGTCATGCCCTGAGTCTCTCTTGTTCATCCATCATATTACTCTCTTGAGCCGATGCTTGTATCAAGTCATGTGACTCCCTCTCAGCATGCTGGATGGGTGGCAGGTTCACGGAAGTGCTCTGTACATTCTCGGTTGCCATATAAACCATGCGGCTATCCATTTGTGAAATAACCATGTTTTTATGATATTAATAATGTTTAAGACTTCATTTAACACTCTAGAAGGCTGTGGCAGCACATTTGCCCTTTTTTCAGCTTCCAGCACACATTGTGGTTCTCGTGGCCAGGTATAAATGTTCCCCATAGCAAAATCCTTGTAGTCCCTCATCATTTTCCTGGTTTTGGTTTGTTGTAGCCTGACATTATAAACAACAACAGCACAAAAAACCTCCTCCAATCTATGTACATGATGTTCCTCAGTATATATATTCTCTGTTTTCTCTGCAGCTGTTCAGTATCATCAGTTAATTTAGTTTCTTGTAGCAGGAAAAATGTTATTGCCATTCAGCTAAAAGGTCCGGATACATGTCACCTTGAGTAGGCATGCAGAGCACACATAAATCTCCAGGAACAATTTTGTGCTCTAAACATGCCTCTAAGTGAAACCTTTGCCATTGAAGGCACTTTATCTTCATTAATAAGCTCTGCATAATAGTGAGTAATTCAGTAAACTCTGTTCCACTACTCACATCAAAGTCATTGTCCGTTGATCTTTCTGTCAAGGCACCTATATCCAAAGTCAAGGGATTATGAGTTTGGTTCACATTCCTTCTCATTCTCTCTATAGCAGGTACATTATGTCTCCTTTCTTTGTGATATTCAAGTTCCACCTCCTTACTTCTTTGTTCAGTCATGTGTGTCTGGTCTCCAGAATTCAAAGTAGCAAATCAAATATACAAATATTGGAGTCTTCCACCAAAGGTTCACTGCTCAAAAATAAACCATAAAGCAAAATGTGCAAAGAGCAGTCGATCCAACAAGTTGAAAAACTTTTATTAAAAGCACAAGTTAAAATAACAAAACATGAGTGCTTTCAGGACTAATATATATATATATATATATATATATATATATATATATATATATATATATATATATATATATATATATATATATATATATATATATATATATATATATATAGTTCCACTTCATATCATTGAATTATCATTTCATCGAATTTCAAATCATCAAGACCAAATCGCTGAAAACTCAAATCGTTGAAAACTCATAACATCGAATCTGAAATCATTGAAAACTATAAAGCACTAGAAATAACATCCCAGACACTGTTTACTGCATTTATGCAGGGGGGCAAGCCCCCCTGCACCCCCCATGTGGGGGGCTCTCCTCCCCCCCGTAAATTAAATATACCAACTCCAAGGTCACACCACAGTGGGGTAGGAAATTACCTTGCATAAACGTAGTAAAAACTCTGTGGGATGTTGTTTCTAGCTGCTTTATTGTTTTCAATGATTTGAGATTCGATGTTATGAATTTTCGACGATTTGGTCTCGATGATTTGAAATTTGATGAAATGATAATTCGATTGCATGAAGTGGAACCGTATATATATATATATATATATATATATATATATATATATATATATATATATGCATATATATATATATATATATATATATATATATATATAAATATATATATATATATATATATATATATATATGTGTGTGTGTGTGTGTGTGTGTGTGTGTGTGTGTATGTATGTATATATATATATATATATATATATATATATATATATATATATATATATATATATCTATATATATATATATATATATATATATATATATCTATATATATATATATATATATATATATATATATATATATATATATATATATATATATGGATATAGGTGCTTTGCCGAAGAGAACAACATACAACAGAATATGTACTAACCTTAACCCTAACATTTCTGCTCCTAACATGAACTGTGCACCTTGTCTTACAAAGCTTTTCCATAATACTACCACTGCACTACCAAGACAAATTGGACAATCATATTGCACAAGATTTGATTGTTGCAAGCTCACTTACCAAAATATTTTGCATTCCATGGACACAAACTCTACTGCAATTACCATCCATCTTCACTTCCCAGTAGCCCCTAGCCTTTGCACACCTATGTATATTCACTAAAGAAAACCCTTCTATTCATAATCTAAAACCTTACTCCAGAAACATGAATCCCAGACTACAATTACTACGTAATAACCCTAAAGCAGTGCAGAGATGTTATCCGAATCCTGGCCCACCTCACTCAGGATAAAATACCACTCAAGCAGCAAAATCCACTAGCCTTCTCCCTTACGATATTAATCTTGGACATATTTCTTTTAAACTATCATAATTCTGTATCTGGGTTGCCTACCACTTCTCAGATATTTTATAAACACAGACATCTGGCTAAAAAAAGGCTAAAAGGATGAGGAGATAATACTTCCTGGGTATAATTTAGTCATGTAGAACAGTACCCATAGAAAGTTAGTAGTGTTGCCGTTTCTTACAAACAAATGTTCCTGCACATCCTCAAAAGCCACAACCATCAATGAATGTTGACATCCTCATATCTCAACAACTACAAATGCATATGTGCAACAGAATTTTACATACCACCTGGCACAAGTATAGACACAGTAAAAGATTTATTTTTGTGGGCTTTAGCAAACATACCCAAGAAATCTTCCTAATGGGAACTAAGAACAGATAGCAACTCCACCACTGTAGCTCTAAATTGAAATGATTGCAGTGATTGCAACCAACTTACCTCCTCTCCAACAAAATGTAAGAAACATAGAGACAGGAAATACACAACTGAATGGACCCCCCCCCCCCCGACACCCCAAATAACATTATTGCATCTGACTCTCTCTCTGATAGCCTGAGTGATCATTTTCAACCATTGCCATAAGAGAATGGTCATCTACACATTAACAGCTGTACTTCTGTTTGCAACCTAAACTGTTTCCAAGAAGACAGATGCACCTCACATTTAAAATCATTCAATTTATATAGATTACAAACACTACAACTTGATAAAAGACTTCTAATTAACTCAATTTTTCTCAAAATACTCAATGCACATGACTGCCTAGGAATGAAAAGGGCTAAAGCTAACTCAGCCCATGGCTACCTAGGAATGTAAAGCAACTAATGTTTCAGAGAGACAGAGCTTGGAAAACAAGGAACCATAATAAATATTACGCTTCCTGCAAACATACAAATATCTCATGAACTTTGACAAACAAAATACACCTCAGAAACTATGCCAAACAAATAAAAAAAACTTAGATCTGAATAAATCGTATTATATAAATCTCCACATCAAAAATTATAAAATCTGAAGCTTTTCTTTTCATCAGTTAATTCACTTCTAAATCCTAGACACATAAAAAAAAAAACATCTCCATCAATAAACAAGTCCGCTATAACAATTGTCATGCAATTCAAGACCCCCAATCCCTTAATAAAGGGACATAAACCACCAAATGATTTCTCCTAAAACTGAAGTCTACTTCTTTCATTCCTAACAAATGACTTGATGAATACCTAAACACAGAAGCAAAGGCATTGGTATATCAGTTTTTATCATAAATAAAGCAGTCCCTTAAAGAATGCTTTTTTTCCCAGAGTCCTGGAAAAAGTGTTACATGTTACTGCTATGACAGGATGATAACTCCAGTGAACTTTCCATCTATAGACCTATAGTTATCATATTCCCACCATCAAAAATTCTGGAAAACTACATTCAGTATCAATGGCTAAAATGAATCAATCACAATAACATAATATCTGTACAGCACAGTTTCTTCCTATCACAATATCACAGCCATAAAGAAAGGTAAAAGCACAGTAACTTAATTTCAGCAGTATTTCCTAACCTCCCCAAAGCTTTCAATACTGCTAAACACCAGAAACTGATGCAGAAATTGTCTTCCATGGATCTTCAGTCCCCGTTTCTTGCATGGTTTGACATCTATTTCTCCAATAATCTACAGGCTGTCAAATGGTAAAATTACATGTCTCTCATTTTTCACAATAATTTGGTCGACAGGGAATCTGAGTAACATATATGCAAGATCGCTATAATATTGGAATTGGTCAATATGCTGTTTTTCCAGTATTGTATGATCTCAGATTTGGGATATTTAAGTAGCAGAGGGAGTGAGGGCACAGATGGGCTTGCCTCTCTGCAAAAAATTTATTTTGGGAATGTATGATCCAAGTTTATTTTTTTTAGCTTGTGTATTGCTGTGTTGATTTTCCATTGTTGATCTTTATGATGTTGATATGTTGAAGGTCATTATTTCTAGTATATCCATAATATCTGTCTGTCTATTTATCTATCTACCCATCTATCAGAAAAATGTAGAAAATTAAAGGCTTGTTAACCTAATAAGAGTAGCAGGGAAACTTATAGACAGACTCCGTAGGGAAAGCTATTTGCTTTTCTCGAGGTCAGCAATCTGGGATTCATGCTGAGAAGGATGTGTCATTTGATATGGTTTTATGAGCTTATTTCTATAGAATCTGGTAGTAACATATTCTCATGACCAACCTGACCTATACTACAACCTTTAAAGTAGTCAGAGATGGTTACTTGGAAATTTACAGGGTTGGGGTATAACTGAGACTGAGCTTCTGGCCTGGTGCTTGTTTGAAGGTTGGAATATAGGCAGTTATGGTGATAATATCAGGGCAATTGAATCACAAGTGGAGTATTCTAAGGGTTAGTTTTTGATCAATTATATCAATGTGCTCTTTTCATTCATACCAGAGAGATAGAAAAGAGACAAGGACTACTTATGGTAACCCATAGCAATTGATCATGTTTTTTAGAGTGTATGGACAGACTAGTAAAGGCTAGCAAACTGATCACAAAGGTTTTACTTCAGATTTAGTGCAATTACAAAGTAATGCACCTAAGCCACTATGACCTTAGTGTGAAGTATCTGCTGAGGTATGGAGCTCATGACCAAGGAGCAAGAAATGGATATGGGTAGGTTCATCAAGGCTGTGCCACCAGGATCAAAGTGTGAAGGCAAAGGTAACAGCCCTGTTACAGCAATCAGAATGTCAGGTGTAGTCCCAAAAATACAGATTATAGAAGGAAAGAAACAATTTTCTCTCTGTCTAACATACATTGTTCATGCTACATGTGGAATACTGTGCTCAGCTCCTTAACCAGGACAAGGAGAATACCTTCAGGTTGTTAGATACCAAGAAGAAGAAATCCATCTGAAGACTATGTAGAATGGAGGAGAATGGGCCTGTCCAGAGAACAGAAGACCTGGAATGCTTCTCACTAGGCAACAGAATAACCATTTGGGATATGGATGAAGCTTATCATGCTTTGGAGATTATAGAGGAAGCTCTGCATGTAAAATGGAGGAGGGAGGGTGGGGGTCAGGCAGTAGATAGCACAGACCAAAATCTACATGGATCATTGAAAGGATTTCTTCGCAGTAGTAACTCATGAGAAATCTTGATAAAATGCAATCAGAGAATGCATTCAACAGGACATGAGAAAATTAATGAAAGGTAAAACTGAAGGGAGTTATGAAGATAATTTAGAACTGTAAATGTACTCAAATTACTGATTAGGCATCCCAGTAAACATATTTTGGCATCAAACAGATATGAATCTTTTTAATTTTACCTTCCCCTCTATTTAATAAGGAAATCTGACATACATAAATCATTTATAGTCCATACTACTATAGACAACAAACTCACAACAGATATTAGCAATGTCATATTATTCATATGTGGCAGTAGAAACTTATCATCAATTAGGCATGTGTACAGCTATCTTAGACATCTTACACTGACCTCGAATACTAGTTTCTTTGCCTTTCTGCTGCTGACTAACCTTCTACTGCCTCCGTCTTTATACACTTGCTAGCAACTTCTCCACATATCATAACATATTTACATCTCCCTCTCCCCAAATGTTCCAAGGCCTGCAATACGTTCAGTGTTGCTGCATACTGGTTCATTTAGATGATGACAAAAACACAGACCCTACTGCCAACAGCCTTTCAAATACAATAGTATGCTAGTTACTTTACTGCTACTTTTGCCTTCTTAGCAATGGAGATATGAATACAATGAATGAAACCAAAGCAGCATTTCAGGATAACCATAAACACTTTTTCTAAATGCTGAAAGATGCCCCCCCAGAACTGGTGCACTTTTTTCCCTGCACCATATAAATGGATTTACAAAATGGGCTGGAAATGTGACTAGTCATATTACAGATTACTCATGCATCAAATCAGCTCTATACATAGGTAAAAATAAGCTGTCTCCTCTCAAAAACTCTGCAAAACAAATAAATTAATGGGCAGATGCAGAATAATTCCTACATCTCATACATTGTGTCTGCTTCTACTCAGAGAAAGGGCACTAAGCTTAAAATTAATAAAATATTAAATAAGACAACAGTCCAGTGTATGGAGCTCCATGATTATTCTTACAATTTTTAAAAAAGAAAATTTTGTTAAGACTTTTTGTCCAAATAAACATTTATAACAAAGTTTTGTTAAGCACATTTCAGTGCTGTTTAATCTAGTTTGGTGCATGGAGCCCTGAGAATATGCTCTAGAACTGGGAAAAAGATAAACTTGGAAAGGATGTCCTTAGCTCAGGTCTTCATTTTAGTAGCATTTATGGGTACTTAAAGAAGCTTGTTTAAGATACCTAGGTGCTGTTAAGATTATGTCTTATGCAAAGCTTGTTTAAGATACCTAGGTGCTGTTAAAATTATGTCTTATGCAAAGCTTGTTTAAGATACCTAGGTGCTGTTAAGATTATGTCTTATGCTGGGAACTAGCAGTGGACCATGCAGTTGGCAAAGGACAGGGGCAAAAGGCAAAACAGCTTTTAAAAGCCATTAGATGCTATGCTGTTACACGCATAAATAAAATTGTTCAGTATCTAACTCCTTTTAAAGCTGTTATCTCTATACAAGGGCATTGTGTTTCTTCCTGCTCTCTGTCGGACAGTGCTAAGTGCTTTCTGTTTTTTTTTAAATGCTTTGAAAGCTGGTAGAACACTTTACACACTTACACTTCTGTAACTGATAATACATTGAGCAAATAAAGCTACTAGCTCTAAAAAAAGATTATGACTGGATCTCTAATCATAGCAGGATTTATGTTTTGTTGATGTGGATGCCGATATTCACCTCTAAAAACTCTGGTGTCTAAGTGAATTTCTTGGCACCCATAAGTCAAACACATAAAACACTGGCTATTACTGGAGAATGATCATAATCCTTTATGTAGTATATGCAGCATAAAAAATAAGCCTTAAAATCAGGGAAAATACTGGCTTGCTATGCACCTTTTTGACATCAAAGGGGTAATTAGCAAGCTTGTTTTAACACATCTCTTCTACCACTCAATCAGTTGAATCTCATGCTAGATCATTAACAGCTGTCAGTGGAAACCACAGAACTGTAGGCAGAAGCACACTGAGCTGTCAGTTTTTCTGAATTGTGTTTAATATGTTTTCCGTGCTCTTCCTACTTCTTGTACCTGCTGCACTGTGGTGTGTGCCAGGGCAAAGCAAGTTAGGACTTTCAGTCTTAAAACACTTTCTATCCTACATTTCCATTCACTTATTATTGCAGTACATGGGAGCAGCTTTGATGCAGTACAAAGAATTATGATCAGGGCCGTTCCAATCATAACCCAGTTCTCAGGATTCACTCTGAAGGTTGATTTCTTTATATCGTTGTCTAAAACACAAGCAGCATCCATCATGGGGCAGCTTTATAAACAAGAATTTTTTCAGCTTTAAGACCGTAATACAATTTACGGTTAAAAACAGAATCACAAGCTCAAAAAGAGAAGTGTAGCTCATGGCTTCATAGGTTATTACTAGGCAGTTCATTAAGTAGTTAGAAGACCAGCAACTGCAATTCCCACTACTTGTTCTTTCCATAGGGGACATTAGAGGCAGATGTGAGGAATATTTATGGTTACCCATCCATACATCTAAGTTGTAGTTGAAGATGACTATAGAGCTTCAATGTTTCTTATTATGTGGAAGTTTGTTTCAGAGGAGAGGAGTTATTTTAAAGAGGTGTTTAGCCCACGAGCAGGTTCTTTTTACATTGCAGTGAAGGTTTATGCCTCTTGTATGGGTATATGTGTAGTTACAGATTTTCTGAACATGAAGGACATCACACATGATAGGGTCTTTTGCGGCTTTGTAGGCAAGGCAGAGTTCACTCCATAGGAGCCTATATAAGTTAGAAAACAGAGGCAGAGTTTTAAGTATGTATAGCCAAGGCTCATGACTGATTCTCTTATGGAGGAAATGTTTTTTTTTTCTTTTCTTTTTTTTCAAGCTGCATACTGATATTTGAAAGGCATTATTTTCTAATATGATCCTAATAAGGTAGGAGTATCAAGGGATGTGTCTAATAGCTTTTAAAGCCATTATTCAGGGGCCACTTAGGTTCTCGCTGCAGTACATGTGTCAACAATAAATGTAGTTCTCATAGTTGTAAAACTATTTGTGCTCCTGGCCTTTTTTTATCTTATAGCCTGTAGCACAATGTGACAGGTAAAGCTCTATGTATTACAAGGAATTATGAGCAGGTCTCTCTAAGCATAACTTTTTATGAGATATAATGGATGCCAAGAATGCAGTCTTGATCTTTGATTTGCTCTACTCTTGAGGTGAATTTCTTGACATTCATGTCTCAAAACAAAAAACAAGTTTGTTAAAATCTGAAATTGATTACAGTCCTCTGCAGTAAATACATTTTCTGTAACTATTCCACTCTTCTTGTAAACATAAGGCCATAACAGCATTAAACATTCTTCACAATTTTGGTTTTTGTCAACATGAAAGTATCCAATAATTTTAACATCTCCTAAAGGACAGGACTGCTTTTTTCTTATCCTGTAGATATACAAGTAACTCTTAGGCTGACATACAGACCTGCCCTTATTTAATTATGTGTAGAATTTTAAAACAGCAACAATGTTGCCACTAGACTTTAACAGTCATGTTTCATGGGAAACATTTATAATGACATGTCCAAGCTTTCTGTGTTAAAAAAAAACAGAAATATTAAGAAAAAATATGAAATACTAAGCAATATATAATGTTTAGTTATGGAATGCACAGTGTTCTCATGGTCATTGAGGTTTGATCAAAATGCAATGCCTGCATGACCAAGCAAAGCCAGCCATAGGTAAGCCTGGTACTATCCAGTGATGCAATACCTATGTAGTGTAGATGTATGCACCACAAAGTTGACACCATCTGATCATTGCATTCATATTAGCTTACCACCAAAGGCAGTATCAAACTAATTCCACACTGCATGTAAGTGCAGCAGAGGGTATTTGACAAACACATACACAGAGTAGTAGAAAGTAAGATGAGAGAACAGCAATTTGGATCTGGATCAGGTAAAATACCACATTTTTCCATCTGAAACAATGAGTTCATCTCTGCAAAACATCATCCTCCAACAAAACTGAAAATATAATCATTCAGCTCTAGCAGCACTCATTTTACTAAACACAAACACAAAACAAAATAGCATATTTATTTTTCCACCTACTTCATTAACATTGCTCTGATTCTGCAGCCCACTCACAACTCTTGAGTACTGCAAAGGCCAATACAAGGGACGTGGACATAGCCAAACCAAACATCACTTTTCCAGTTCTGCATAATCCTGCCCCCAACACAATGTCAATTTACCATGTATTTCTACTCCAGGTACTAGCCTTTCTCTGTCTCGCAACATCCTGCGTTATTCCTCTTCCAGCCAGCTATATAGCAACCACCAACCCTAGTGATGTCATACACATGTCATATTACCTTTTCAACATATCAGCCAAACAATATTTAACTGCCTTTAGCAACATCATTAACTGCTGCTGTCTGTCTCACAACTCCATACTACAGAAATGTAGTTTAAACTACAAGTACATATGTCTATACAACTACCAACATCATTTTATATTTATGCACAACCACAGTGGTGATATCTATTTCATTCCAGGAACCACACAAAAGCATCCACCTCTCATCCCTCTAAACAAAATACTTCTGCACACCCCACACTTTAAAAGAGGAAATAACTTACTTTTACTTAATATGAACCACAGAAGCATTAGCAGTAAGAAACCTGACATTAATGGAAACTTAGCAGTATATACTCCCTAGTCCTACTCTTCACAACAGAGTCTTGGCCAAAATCAGACATAAAAGATAAAATTTCCCCCACGATATAATATTCACTGAAAGAACAGAAAAACAAAGAGGCAGGCACATAAACATCATCTGCAAAAATAATCTGGAACTGTCCCTCTTCCCCACCACCTAGGTCAAATCCAATAATGCTGAAATTTCAGTTTCACATCTCAAAATAAACACACATAAAATCATCTAAATTACAGTCATATATATATATATATACCACCAGGTGACAACTTCACCACAGCAGAGGGCATCCTTTATTGACTAACTCACGATTTTCCTGTATGCTAGTAGACTTTAACATTGGATGGTAAGTAATAAATTATCTTACTAATACAAACTAACCTATAAGGTTAGACTCAGCTTAATACTTCTTCCATATGACTCACCAAAAGTAATGAGTCAGTCCATATTAGACCCAATGCCATACAACACGAACACCTTGTGGATACTGACCTGACACAATCAGTGATCACTTTCCAATTTTTTCACTCTGGCAGCAATATAGTTTTAACAAAAAGTGGTATATAGCCAAGTGCATAACATATCCATATTTAATAAGGAACTTTTATCATTGACTTTTCAACATGCAACTAGAATATGATAAAAATCATGGCTCTAAATGATATTTCTGAGTTTAATACCATATTTTTTCAACATTCTAAATGAACTAGCCTCACTAAGAAACAAAAGAATAAGTGCAAACATAGCATGTATGGCTGAAAAGTAATTCATGACACTTAAGATGTAGAGACAAACCCTGGAATGTCTGTTCTAATAAAACCCCAAATACCTTCTAAAACTTTAGATACCTTGATAACCTGGCTAAGCATCATATTAGAGTGAAACACATTCCCAGACTGAACAGCTTTAAAGCAGTGGTGCAGCAGTTAGCATTGTCACCTCACAGCGAGAGGTTCCTCCCACATTCCAAAGATACGTATCTGGAGCATTTCTCCCCGGACCTCCGCTGAAAATGGGCTCTGTCCCAGTCGCACTTTCCTGCTAAACAAATATTAAAATAAAAATGTATATAATACCTAAAGAGCAATTATCTGTGTGCTTGCTCAATGTCAGGATAATTTATCCTCATACCTCACTATAAAGCAACTGACTTAAAACTATACAATCATACAGTATATATACTCATAGTATATCAAATTATAGGCTGGAACCTCTACCTCCCCCTTTATTAATATCTTTCACAATATTATCATTTTTTCTATACCTCCATATTTTTTTCTTTTTTTTTTACCTTTCTTAGAAATTGTTGATGTTATTCTTGCCTACTTAATTTTATGCATACCAGTTACTATGTATATATATATCTTAATTTTTCAATTCTTAGCTCTGTAGAATGTATTGAACATGTTTGTTTATTTATGTGACCAATTGTTATTGAATTTGAATGTTTCTGATGGAACAATTGCATCTGTGGAGTTTTATTCCCTGTACCTCCAATGAAAAAGGGTAGTTGTGCCCACACAGACTACTGAGTTTAACAAACACCCATAAATAAACTAAGCCAGATGTTTGCAATGAGGTAAAAACATCTCCCATTTGTATTGGGATTCAGTCCCTTCCTTTCAAGTCCTAATTCCCTTATTCTCTTAGTTTCTTTTAATTTTCCTTTCCCCCCTATTTTTAAACAGGGTTAGTTGTCACATCAGCTGCTACATCTTCTCTCTATTTAGAGCTATTTTCTTAACTAATTTTGAAAAAATAGCTCCACCTTTCTTATTGTTTTATTAAATGCACAGCTATTAAATACTATGATAAACAGGTTTCTTTAAATGTTTATACAGAGAGCATAAATAATTTCACAACATGTAATAGTAGTCTACTAACACACAGTTGTAACAGTCATAAAGAAACAATTTTGTAAATGCTTACACAGTATGCAAATATCAGAGCTCAGGTTCATATCTTTTAGTCTCTTCCACCTTCCAGTGAGCACAGTCTAATACCCTCCTTCAGTGTTTCTTCCTGCTGGCCTATTTATTTATTTTGTTATGTTTTTCTGGACTCTAATAGTGACATACACATGGTTCCATAACGATTCAGTAGGACATAATACTGCCCCTGTTTCCTCATTGGGATCCAGCAGAGAGTCAGGACAATCTTCCTCTACAGTACATTCTCCAAGGTATTCTAGCATTTCACTAGCCCAGAATGCTACTTTTTCACTTTGCATTGGGTGGCACTACACACCTCTCAACCTCTTAATGCAAGAAATCTGGACAAAGCCCAACAAAACTGGGGGACAAAGACCCAAAAATTGGGACATATTTTAAATATTGCTCTTATAAACTAGAAAGCAACTAGAGTAACAGGGTTTGTTTTACATGCATTTTATGAAGGATAAAACGTCTGAAACTCAAATATATGTAATTATTTAGTGACTTCAGTCCTCATATCATCCCAGTGATTTGTCAGAAAACCACAATTTTTTATGAGGAACAGACCAAAAATATAAGCCAAAATCTGGACAGTTGAGAGGTAGGCAGTGACACATCAGCATTAATAAGAGTTTTGATTCTGTTGGCATTGATAAAAAAAGAAGTAGGTGTCTTTTTGAGAAGATGAACATATTTTACTCATTAGATAGGACAGGGATCTGAAAATATAGAGTTTGTTTGCATTAACCCCTTGTCTGGATAATGAGATGGCTGGATGTGCATATAACTACTTATTACTCATTTCACTGGTCATTCACCTTGAGAAGTACACCATACACTATAGTCTTCACATGGCTATTGTTATGACAGATTCATATACATTGAAGAGCATTGGTTCCAGAACTAGCTCATATACACTGAAGAACATTGGTTCTAGAACAAATGCAAATATACTGAAGAACACTGGTTCTGGAACCAGTTTGCTGTGGTTCAACACTGCTTATACTTCTGTCCTCTGACATAATCCAAGTAATCACTATCTTTGTCCTTCCTTTGATTGACATTTCTACTACACTTTAGTACTGAAGTCAAGGTAGACCACAGTATGTGGACTATCCCTGTCTGGTAATATAACCATGCAGGTAATTCATGTTTGAGTGCCAAGATACTTAGGCTGTTCAAACATGCTGAGTAGTATTTTGGGGTACATTTTCCTCTATATATGCACCGACTTTTCTGTCAGTATTTTTTCATTACCCTATCCAACAGTGCAGTTAAAGTGGCTCTCTATTAGTTTCATAGAGTAGCCTTAATATTTATTTTTTGAAACAGTAATATAACAGTCTCTTTCTAATACTTTGAGATTTCTCCAGTGGCCAGTTACCTGATTAATACATATGTTTCAGAATTTGCCAGAGGTCAGTTGCCTTTTTCAGTATGCTGAGGAGTATTTGCTGTGTCTGTGTTCTCTGTTCCTGGTATTTATTCATCTTGGTCAGTTCCCCATTTTTGCTGTTAGCTTCAGAGTTTCATTTTGCGTCTGCTCTTGTTCTCTTATAAGCTGGTACTATTTATACCTCCTTTTTTTCTAAACTAAAAAAAAACCTTACACAACAGTCATTGAAACCTCAATTTTCTTTTGTCTTCTGTTATATCCAGTCCACCCTTTGGTAACATCATTAGCTTCTTTCCTATATTTTCATTTAATTTATGTACCACATACTGTAAGCCTTTGCCTTGCTTGCACATCCTTCTTTCTGCTCACTCCACCTTTGTCATTGTTTTATCACTTTTCTTCTTGCCCTTCACTCACGTTTTAACATTTCTGTACTTCAGTGTCTCCATTTTCCTTTCCACATGTGGTTTCCTATTTCCTTCTTTCTTATACCTTCACTTATACCTATTCCACGCTTACCCCTACTTATCTTTAATAACTCCTTCTAGGTTATTGTCCGCTGTACTATTTCTTATATCTTATTATTTTATAAACGTCACCTGCACCACATTTTTTCCATGCCCTCATTGCCTTTGTAACCATGTTCTACACCTTCCTGAGGTCTGATTTCCTATAGTGTCATATGTGGGTTTTGACCTAACCCCTTAAAGTGGCTGCTCACAGCCACATGTGGGGTGTCTAGGTCTCCAGTTGGCATCACTCATTTTTATTTCTTCATGCTTCTACTCTCCTGTGCAGATTTTCATCGTCTGTTTTGGTAGCATCAGGTGGCATAAGCAACATATGTAGCCACCAGACATCTCCCACTGTACTCATTTTCTGGATTTCCTTCTGCCCCCTGACTTATCTCCTCCAGCTATTATGTCAGATTTTAGCTTCTCCTTTATATATATGTCAAGTTTCTCTCTGACTTGCCATCCCTGTTTTTTCTATACAGTTTGCAGTATGGGAGCATCAAATCTTAAGACCATTTTCAATTATTCATCTGGGCTGGGTATGGCTCTTAATTTTTTCAGTAACACTTGTGACACCCTCTTGCCATTTCTTTTTGAAAAAAATCCTTACATTGTGAGGTCTGCTTTTTGGCTTTCCCAACTACTTTGCTTTTGAACTTTTTATCTTACTGTGCCACCACCCACTGTCTGAAAAAACAAAATGCGTGGTTCCATTAAATTACCTCAAAAAGTAAAATTGCATTACAATTACTGCAGTCCCAGTGCAAAATATATCAAAATACAGAAGATATTCATGAGTACATTAGTACTAACACAGTCACTGGGATTCGTTAACAATTGTGTAGGCTTTGCACTGAGCCTTTATGACCTAAGCAAGTCAGTACAGTGAGCAGCAGAGCTAATGAAATATGAATGGTGGTCATCATGCCTACACGTTTGCAAGAAGGTTTTTGTGTTCGGCAATCATGTTCGTGGCCAGCAGAAGGAGCTTGCAAGCATGAGCACAGAATGTAAACAAAACATCTTGCCTACAGGCAAACCTACGATATGAGCACATGCTGTAGCCCTAAAATACTAAGTGCAAGTACGGTTAAAGAATTCTGAAGGAGGGGAAGTGAAATGGGGAATTGCACACAAATACTAATGGTTTATACTCTATAATTATTTAATAGATAAGAGGAAACTGGTAAAATGTACTCATACACTGCTGCCGGCAAATGTGCTGAAGTGTCAAAGAAGCACTTGTAACATAAAGCCTGCAATAGTGACGTAATGATAATTAATGTCAATGACAATACCGGAGTTATACACATAAATAAGAATGGCCATAATAACCAGATACAACGGTGTTGTGTAAGAAAAGGGGAATTAAAATGTGATATAGATGTTAATAAAATGATTAGTTGAGATAATGACCAAGGACAGAAGATACATTATGGGACGAATACACAGACTGCAATTATTGCAAGTGAGATATATATACAGGTAACTTGTATGTGCAAGCTGACACCACTGCTGTATTTTCCACCTCAAGAGGTATACACAACAACAAATGGAGCTTACAGTTGTAACATTATGCACATCTAAAATTGACATGTTTTTGCAAATAAAATGTCTGTGTCACCCACAGAAAAGTGGTTTATCACCTATAAACATGCAATAGACAAAAAAGAGCTGTATTGTCATGTAAATGCTAAATGGTAGTATAATAACATGCATAAGTGTCAAATGAAAGGACAGATTGGATGAAATTTCATGACTTCAAGTCTTCTTTTGGTAATTTGCAAATATTTCAGCCATTGTTATACTGGACATACTCTCATAGAATTACATGGCACAGTAACATAAGAGCAATTCAAAAACACCAACACACAAGAAAGTGTCATAGTACTTTCTTGGTAGTGTAGTGGTATTGACCAGTACTTAGTAAACACATTGCTCTTGGGGTCAAGCCTATATGCAGGAGTTTGAGGGGTTTCATTATGGTTAAGGTGTTTTCCTCATAGACACAAGGTACAGAACTTAATTCTTCCCTTTGGGTTGGGAAATGTGACAAGGTTTAAAAATGGCCTGCAAGGACAAATAGCCTAGTACTATCCTATGAACATATGGATACACTGATTGCCCTGAATAATCAGTGCTCCACATTTTTAGTGCTAGGAGGGATTGGTGTAATGGTTAAGGTCTTTGCTTTACAGATACAAAGTGTGTAGTTCAATTCTCACCTCTGGTTATTAGCTAGGCTTGCAATAGAAGTAAGGGTGATAACCTAGTATTTACCCATGAACCTATAACAAAAGACCAATCACAGTTTATGATGGTCTGTCAGCATATCATGCAGTAAAAAATGTTTATGGTGGTCCTTATCTGCCATGAAGATGTATAGTGTGATGAAAACAATTACAGTAATAAAGAAATATCTAGATGAAGAC
Source organism: Protopterus annectens (assembly GCF_019279795.1). NCBI lineage: Eukaryota > Metazoa > Chordata > Ceratodontiformes > Protopteridae > Protopterus > Protopterus annectens. The sequence continues at coordinate 1,957,062,087 of NC_056733.1, forward strand.
ATGCAAAACAGTATAATCATAGTAGAACTAGGTAATGGCTGTGAACAATGAATGACATAATAACATTTGCATTGTGTCATTTTTGAGCACATGCCAGGACAGATATCAGAGAGATGCATAGCAATCATGGATGCCACAGAAATATTCATATTTGTTATGTAATGAAGAACAACCTTAAAGGGATTACAGCACTTTCTTGTCATGAAGAGCACTCTTGAAGGGCTTACAGCACTTTCCTTTCATAAAGAGTATGGATGTCCTACCTTGTAGGACAGAAGCCTGAAAAAGGTGGCCCTTTGACTGTGCCATAGCAATTGTCTGTGTACAAGCCACTGCTGTCTGACAAAGTTACCTGACAGACAGACAGATGTTTCTAGATTCAAACCCTGATTATGATACTAGGCTGTCTAAAGATCTCTGTACTGACTGCATATGTGACAGGAGATAGCAATGAAGGATGTCACAAATAACTGAAATCAATGTGTGCCATAAGAAAGGAGTCACAAATATAATATGAACAATCTGATTTAATCAGAAAGCTAAAAGGAAGCTATGCATGTTACTACCACACAATAGAGAGCAGTACAGTATCAATGTTTCTTTTATAAGGAAGCTGTTTCCATCATGTAGTACACACATTGTTCCAATGTACATGCCACAGGAGCACTCACTACATGTCATACCCCCAAATAACCATTTCACTGCCATGCAGTCACAACCTGTCATGAAATATCTATTTTATTATATTTTATTTTACATTTGTTAACCGGGGATGTCTGACTACGCCAAAGGCCCTTTTTTAGCAGAGGCCCGGGGAGAAAAGCTCCACACACAGAAAGACAATTACAGTTACATTTAGGTGTTTAAACAGCAACAACAATACATACAAATTTACAATAGACATGTTATTTACAGTGGTATGAATATGAAGACAGCACAATACACAGGAATCAAAAAACATTCATTAATAATAAGAATAATCGATAAATTTCATGGTATCCAGTTGTAGTTGGAAACACAATACAATCCATACATAGAACATTAGATTATTTTTGCAGTAGCATGAAGACGGACCAGTCGAGGAAAATAAACCTTCATTAGTAGTAGAAATCATTACATAGTTTCGTGGCATCATATCATTGTCCAATATAAAAATAAATAAGAATAACCAGATACAATGATGTTGTGTAAGATCAGTATGTCTGCATAATATTGCCCTTCCAGGAATTAAACAACAAGCTGTGTATCTCTACTGACCAAAGACATGTGGAAGAACCATAAGCACCACAGTGTAAGTCTTAATACAATTATGACAGTCCACCGGTGCTAACTTATTACATCAAATGCAATGGTCGTAAACAATCTCTTTGAGATAAAAGGTATAGTGGAGAGCTCTCCCACTGTAAAAGTAGACACGAAAACAGTGACAGATGCCATTTATGCATTAGGGTATTACGCCCAACAATAACAGTCACTGAATGTTCATAGGAGGTTACTAGCCTAACAGCCCTAGAGCCCATACAAACCAAGCCATATTTATCCCAAGTTGCTCCAGTTTTTAGTCCTTAGGTGAGTGAAGTTCACAGAGGTAGGGATCTATGGTAGTTAATACTGACTTCCTCAGTCCAGGAGGGACATGAGCATGACCCAAGAGTGAATTTGTGATCACCCATTCATTGATCTATGTTATGTTTGAAGAGGGTCAAAGAGGGGCTCTGTTTCACATGAACTGGAAGTTTCTTCCAGAGAAGTGACAGTCTCTGAGAAATGTAGCTATCTCTCTAGGATGACCTGTTCATGTCAAAAGCTAGGTTAAGATCCCTGGAGTGAGTGACCCTCCTGCAGTTTGATTTATGAATGTGTAGCATTTACATTAGGACTGGGTCAGAGACTGCCCTGCAATCCAGGCACAGATCACCCCTTAGCAATTTGTAGAAGACAGAATACGGTGACAGGGCTTTCAGTTTTTCCTCATAAGACTTGCTTTATTTACCTTGTAATTTCTTGGTGAGAAACCTCTATGTTCTCTCCAATTGTGCTGCTGTCTGGTGAGGTACATAGAAAAGGGAACATTGCACTCAATTATTGGTCTGATGAGGGCCAAATATGATGGCATTATAACATTCTTAGATCTAGATATGATACCTTTATTTATAAGGTGTTCCATAGAATGATTTTCTTACTACTGTAGATATCTGGTGGTCGAAGTTCAGATTACTATCAACCTGTGTACCCAGATGTACCACTGGGTCTACACTTATGGATGTGTTGTCTATAATGTAATTAGCATGGTTGTCAGCTTTTCCAAAGGGAATAATAATGCACTTTTTGCATTTAGCTTTAATCCGTGGTTTTAGCTCCAATCATTTGTTTGAATTAACCTGTCAGCAGTATATTAACATCATTGAGGGATGCAGTGATTGCTCTCAATTTACAATCGTCAGTGGACTTCATCAGCAACACCAAGTTTGCCTGGACTTCTGAGAAATAAATTCCAAACAGTAAGGAGCCCAACCCAGAACCCTGTGGTGCGCCTCTGGTGACTGGTCTTTTGCTAGAGGTGAAGTCACCTATTTTAACAGTATGTGTCTTGTTGGTGAAACAGTTGCCTACCCATCTGGTAATGTAGGGGTTAATTTTCAATTGGGAGAGTTTTTCTATAATACCTGAGTGGGGGATTGTGTCAAATGCCTGGGCTAGGTCAAGACAAGTGTTATGCAGTGTCTTTCCCTCATTCAGGACCTTAATAATGTTCTCAAAGAAGTCAACCATGTTTAACAGGCATGATCTACTTTTATCAAATCTGAACTGGGCTGGGTCCAGAATTTGGAGATTACCTATGTCCTTGTTAACAAGGTCCATAATGATTCTTTCCATGACATTGCAGATGAGGCTAGTCAAGCTTATGGACCTTTAATTCCCAGGTTTGGTTAATGATCCCTTTTTGTGCAGAGGGATTACTGTTGGTGTCCTCCATACTGCTGGAACATAGCCAGTTCTCAGGCTGTGGTTAAACAGGGAGCCAGTGGGTCTGCTAGGCCATGTTTTAAGTTGTTTAAAAGGCAACCTGGATGTTGCCTGTTCCCATTCATGCTGTGTTTTTTGCCTTAGAGAGTGATAAGATGACCTGCTCTCTTGAGATAATAGGCTGAGGAATGGTGTCAGGTATACTTTAAGGGATGACTGTAGGGGACGAGGGGGAGGAGTATTTTATCCAAATCTGTTCAATAACAGGTTGACTGTTGCCTTCGGTTGAGTATGGGTGGTACCATACACAATCGGTTCAGTGCATAGCTGGGTATTCCCTTTAAGATTTTTGACATAGTTAAAGAATGTCTCGTGATTATCCTTAGCAAGGGAGGCTATTTTTGCTCTGTAATTAGCTCTGGAGGACTTGAAAAAAATCTCTTTTTGTTTAAGCTAGAGAGGGACTGCTTTTTCTGCTGAGCCAGTTCCTTCTTGTTCGTGTTCATTAGATTCTTTCTCTTGTTATATAGCCTGTTTATGCTAGGAGTCCACCACTGTGGCTTTTTTTTTGGCAAAACCTGGTTTTAATCCAGTCAGGTATGGTCGATTCCATACATCTGCTTAAGTGGTTATACAGGACATTGGTGTACACTTCTGCATAGCAATGTGTATAAATCCCACCTGGTTAAGTGTTACCAGTATTGTGGTTTACGTAGAAAGAACTCTCTACACTTTAAAAATAAAAAATTAAAAAAACATACAAGAGTCCTAAAATACAAACAGGTCAAGAGGATCATTGTAAAGTTGTTAAAGTTGTTGTCAATGGTTGATATATTTATACACATTGCTATTATTAATTGATTTTACATAGACGTCAATTTAAAATTTGTAAAAGAGTTATACTTTATCTAACAGAACATCAGTAAGCCTACTAAGTGTTAGTAATATGCCTTTAATTATGAGAGTAAGCTTAAGTGTATTAATTAGCTACCTGACAAAGTATTTAAACATGATTTTTTATCCAGGGAGCCATTGTCTGATGAAGTTAGGAGATTGTTTGCCTAACAAAAAGCGCTTAACATTGTAACTGGATTGGTGTTATTGGATTTACTTTTAATTTTTTTAACTTATTTCCTGTTATTAAAATTTTGGACTTTTGCAGCACGTTTGTCTTTGTTCGTTGGTCATATGCATGGCATTGTTGCCCTAGACAGCCAGGGTGCTTTCTGTGTCTTTGAACCATCCCCGGGATTCATGAAGCTTGCGCCAGGTGTAGCGTAGGCAGTATAATGCCAAATATGGCCACCGAGCAATTCAGGTACGATCCAATTCCATGTGCACTACCAGCATACGCCAGATCTGCACAGCTCTCAGCTCATGTATGCTAATCTGCCCATGTGCAGTACTGCAGCATGCAAATGAATGTACATAGCAATTCATGAAGTGGTGCAGGCGTAGCGTAAGCATACAGAAATGTAAACCAAAAGAAACGGTTTACATTTTTCCAAACAGAACATCGGAGCCATGAAAGCGGACCAAACTTACATATTCCAAAGCTAACATATGCCAATGGCTAAATATACAGCCAACAGCATAAAAAAAACATGCACAACACATAAAAAAATAACATTTAATGTCATGGCCACAGTAACGCAAAGTACAACCGCAGGGCATGTGTGCGCAAATGGGAACACAAGGAAAATATATACAGATGTCATAAAATTGCAATGTAACACAAATCATGATTTCACCATAATAGTCAATGGTATGCATGCTACACCACAACCAAGCTGCAAGGGTTGCTAAGGGTCTGTGACAGTGTTTGGCGCAGTAACTATGAATCAGTAGTCAATGCCATGCAAATGAGGCAAGTAATACTGAATCGCAAACGTTCCACCGACCTAAGGATGTACCATACGGCACAGCGCTACAACACCGAGGAGTGGTCTGGAGGTATACATAACATCAGCAGTTGGGTGTGCCACCGTAGCTGTAAGCACATTGGAGCAATGCAAATCCAGGTTGCCCATTGCTAAGCAAAGCCACAGGATAGGGGTGTGGATGTAGGTATCACTTTGCTTAGCTGAGAGCACACATGGTGCCCAAAAGCGCATGTGTACATGGATGACAATGTGCCCGAAACCCGGTAAGTGTACGCACGCGCCGTGCACCACAGCTCAAACAGGAAATTTACGGGAAGACAATAAGGAAATGCCGCAGTAGGGTAATTGGAGTACAACTGAGTAATTAACACCTATTAACTCACAGTGGGCCATTGACAGCAGCTAACAAGGCTGATAGTAGCAACCTGCAGAACAGGATAGGGGAGGTGTCGGATTGCAAAGAAAAGAGAACTTTCACCGCAGAGCAAAGCAAACCTGCAGTAGATCGGCTATAGAACACATTTCGCAACACAATCCTGGTTTGGGAAAGTACAAAACAAGAAAGCAGGCTGCTGGATGCATGCCTGACAATGGGAGGGGAATCGTTAAGAAAAGTGAAGGCAAGGGCAAGAGGTGATCCATGGCAGCTAAATGTAATTCAACACCAAAGGCACCACAATAGCAGTACCTGTGGTAAAACACATAAGATACCCTGCAGCTCTGATTGTACATACACACCCTATGACATCATCAGTGTTCAAAGCACAATAGTATAAAGTGTGAAGGCACCTCACACACACTCATGTATTCCTAAACACTGCACTATCGGTGTAAACAGATGGGGAACTTTTACAATGTACTTGTTGGGAGCTGCTATAGCTGTGATTCATCACCATGTGTTGGAGACTGAAGGTGGTGTGGAGGCTGATGCTGACAACCACCTCAGGCCCCAGAGGAGGAGAAGAGTGTTCAGACCAAGGGTAAACTACCAGGGGCTACATGATCTGGAGATAGTAGACCATTACAGGGTGGACAGGGACATCATACAGCAAATTGTTGAGCTGTGCCGGCCACACCTCAAATCCAGGAACAACAGAGGGGAACCTATCCCAGTGGACACAAAGGTATGTGTAAGCTTGAGAATACTAGCCACAGGTACCTTTCAAAGGCCAACTGGATATATCATGGGGATCTCACAGGCATCAGCATCCAGGGTACTCCACCAGTTCCTGGATGCCATGTTACCACATGCCAATGAGCATATATACTTCCCCCGAACTCAGGAGGAGTTGGCCAGCAATATGCGTCTCTTCCACCATGTGGCAGACTACCCAGAGGTACTGGGTGCAATAGACTGCACCCACATACATATCAAGTCTCCACCCGGTGAGCATGATAGGCACTACATAAACAACAAGGGATACCACTCCATCAACTGCCAGGTCATGTGCAATGCCCAGGGCATTATCAGGGATGTGTGTGCTAGCAGCCCTGGAAGCTACCATGACTCCCACATCTGGCATGCCTCACAGCTGTATCAGGTATTTGTCAGGGAGGACATCCCATATGGCCATCTTGTGGGAGAATGCTGGCTATGCACTGGAGCCGTAGATGATGACTCCCATCAGAAATGCACACACACCCATGCAAGAACGCCATAATGAAGCACACGCACAAACCAGAATCATCATAGAGCGTGTGTTTGGGATGCTGAAATCATGGTTCCGTTGCTTGAACATATCTGGTGGATCCTTGCAGTACTCTCCAGGCACATGTGCCCACATCTTCATAGTATGTGCCATGCTACATAATATGATCCTGTGGAAACAGCTGCAGCAGGGACATAATGGTGAAGGCCCTCGCAGTCCACCGCAATTGCAAAGGGCATCACAGGCACAGAGGGAATCAGACTATGAACACTCTGTGCCAGCCCCAGTATGCAGACGGAGGCGTGCCCAATATGCCCATGCCTTGACAAAGAGGGAACGTATAGCACATACACTGACAGTGTAGGCCCCTACGGACTGACACACTTCTCCACCTGCACACACAGTAAAATGGATGGCACACACACACGACCACCTGTAAATTGTTATGTATAGGTGGTCTACTGTGTGAATCCTATATAGGCAGCTCTCAACTATTGCACACACAACAGCTATTGGAACAAGGTAAGTCAACACCTGAACAGTAAATGAAGCTAACAGCATGTGTTGATACTGTATGTATAGGTTCCTAGGTACATCGGTAGGTACATGCCTGATTGTCAGAGGCCATTCATTAGCCTAGGCAAAATGTGTCTGCTGTCGCCACCCCATCGATTAACTAACTGTCCCTCTGTGGAGCAGAGGCAATTGCAGGATCCATGTGTGTAACCACTGTTCCCCACCCACTCTGCAAGGATTCCCTGGTGTGTTAATGAGGGGTTCCATATAATGTAATCAGGGATGTAGTTCCAAAGCATGGGAAGTACCCATGATAGGTATCCGTCACCCCAGCATTCTCCAGTTATGGTTGTGGAAAGGTGTAGCACATTACAGTGTGTGGCTCACTGTGACATGGATTTCCATAGCTGGAGCACATCCATTAAACATCACTTGGACATACCATTAATAGGTATCATCCATATGTAAACTAACTGAGTTACACATTTGTTTGCAGTATGGAGGAACAGCCATAGTACAGTCCACATACAAAACACCATAACACTTGTGCATATCCCAGATGCCCAAGTGGTAAAGCCACTGACTGTGTCGTGCATGTTCCCGGTTCCAGGAACTGCAAGGGCCATTACGTAATTCCGATGGCACGGATAATGGATGTTGGGTGCAGGTCATTAGAGCACATTTAAGCACATGTTAGTGGGTTTGTGCTACGGTAAATGAAGGTAAGCGTTTAAACATTACTACACGGATATGCACAAAACAGGTCTAAGCTTTGCTGAATATCACGCAGATCACGGTCAAAGATGGCCAGAACAGGTGAAATCTGCATTATTCACCCTTGTACTAATAGTGCCTGCTCTGAGAGGTAAAACGACCACTGCCAGGATTAGAACACGCAACCATGTACACAATCACCTACCACTAAGCTACCTGAGATGTACCAATGGCAGGTGTGTATTGTGACAGGTTAAAACACAAAAGGGCGGAGTTCCGTAAATTGTATACACTGCCATGTACCCAACGAAAGGTGTGTTCACTCTCTCTCTCTCTCTCTCTCTATATATATATATATATATATATATATATATAAAATATAGAGATAGAAAGGATGATAGAGAGATATATGTCGATATATACGGATATACATATATCAGCAAATATATAGATAGGTTAACAACATGTACACAACCATGGAGGTACAAATAAATAGGATACTGCCAACTACCGAAATCTTTACATACTGACACATGTAATCATGAGGCTTAAAGACCGAAAGACCACAGTACCGGAACACTAGAACCACGAGTACTATTATCACGATGTTAAGGGACATTTAGTTATTGCTGCTGGTGCTGCGGTCCAGCTAGGTACTGTGTTTAAGTGTGTTTCTGATTGCTATAGTGTGTGTAAGTGCATGTTGAGAGTGCGGAGTGTGTTTCTGTGGGACTGTAATGTGTGTGTGTGTTTGCTTCGTGTGTCTGTTCATGCTAACTCAGAGGTAGATTATTACAGTAGGTGTGGTCATAGCTGGCCTTAGGCATAGGGTTACCACCTGTCCCACTTTGAGAGGGACAGTCCCTCTTTGGGCAGTTGTGCCCTGACAAAAAATATTAAAAAGGGCAAATGTCCTGAGATTGTAGGACATAATTATGTCCCATATTTTATGTAATAGTTGCATAAAATAGTTATTTCTGTATTTAAAATACCTAAATGTTACAAGAAACATAATAAGCAATTAAACTGCTACAAGAATAAGGTTTTATTTAGCAAAAAAGTTAAGTTCTATCCTTTATACTGACTGTAGGTATGTGTCAGCCTATAAAATCCGATGTGTGTCCTGAAAATGTCCCACTATGGCCATTTGAAAAGGTGGCAACCCATGCCAAAGAGGTTCAGTCAACAACACAACTGCAATGAGTGCAAATATCTGTGACAGAAATACACGAGACAGCTTTCATGTAGCAACAATAAATTATATATTGATGTATTACCAGAGGGATTGAAGGATCAATATCACCTGCATGTTATATAGGAACCAATTAACAATGGCTTAATGAATAAGCCTGCAATAACCACAGTATTAGTCTACTAAATGATAGGTCATAAATTAGGGAAGGAGCCCTCACACACATATGGAATATGTATAAATGCAGTCCCCACAAACCTTTATCTGCTATGTACACCCACCTACATCTCCCCCACACCCGAAACAATTGCAATACAGACTGTAATAACATCACAAACATCAGCTTACTCAGTGACATCTGCAGAAGCCTTAACATATCTTGTGAGAGATAAACTGTAATGGCGCTATGTGAAATCGTTGCTGTTGTACAATGGAACAGACACCGATGTTACAGGTTTTGTTTGCAATCATCTCGTATCAGACGGTTGAGATAACAGCTACACTCACATGTAGAACTACATCCTCTAGCCATCACACACAATCCACGTGGGAACATGAAGTCAAAATATCTGTGTCTCTCCATATAGCAGTTGCAATTCATCACAAAAAACACATCCAGGCCGTCTTCCTCGAAGGTAGGGCAAAAGGACAATGCCCAAGTGGAGTATTCAATTACACCCCACTGTTGCCGTGTAATTGGCTAATGGAGTAGCTGCATAGCTGATGTGCATGTAATCATCTACTCCGAAACACCAATTGGTGGCAGGATACCACATGTTACTGGTATCTACGTATAAGAGGATGGCTTGCCATACATTTAAACTGTATGCACATACCATAAAACCGTTGAAACAGGAAAGGAGTAAGACAGATATTTTCATAAACTTGGACCACTAAGAAGGTATGTAGAACGCTCAGTATGTTAGTATATGTGGTGTCTGTTCTGTATTAATGAAAGTGTATGCAATGCATACAGTGGGAAAAGGTATTATGTAGTGATGTCTTGTTGAGAATAGTAATGCTTGTAGAAATTGTGTGTACTGCTGTAGGCCACAAGGTAAACACCTCATACACCACAAGGGATGCTACATAAGGGCTTTAAACACAACAATTCCACTCCAGCCGCTGTCAGTGGCAGGGTTTGTCCAACAAGTACGTGCCAAAACAGGGGATAGTATATGTTGATATACTGTAACAGTAGGCATATGTATGGGCGTATATCTGAGAATAACATGTCTAAGGTGGTCTTGCTGTGCAATTATGCTTTGCATTATGGGATATTGTTGCAAAAATGTGAAATGTACAGTATTGTTGGTAGATATGTCAAATATTTTACATAGCATTGCTGTTATATTATGCAAACATCAGGTATGTCTATTGGCATGTACAATACACAATAACAGGATACATATGACTTGTAGTCACCAGACAGTGTAACAGCATGACAGCTAATTGAAATGGAAGAGCTACTCAATTATCCATGCACAAAGGACATATAATAGCTTCATAGGTTCATAGTTAGGTACTATGCTGTCTGGCCAAGTTCATGCGTAAGCCCAACTACAGTGTTTTCACTTGCGGCACCTCTCTAGGTTAGTGTCCTGTGCCTGTGAACAGCAGAGGCATTTGTTTCCTGCACCTGTGTACAGTAGAGCCACTGCAGTGATCCCTGGCACACATATCTGTCTCCCATCCACCCATTGAGGTATCTCTTGAAGAGTGCTAGTGAGGGTCCCAGCCTGATGTACATAGGAATCATGTTCCAAAGCATGGTGAGTATCCAGTTCAGGAATGTATCCCTCCAGCACGTCCTAGTCATCATTGCGTTTGAGTACATATCCTAGAGCATGTTGCTCTCAGTGGCTTTTGCTTATGTTGCTTATGTGGAGCATATCCATCAATATTGTTGTGGACATGATCCTTGTATGTTCAGCAGAGATCACCTCTGAGTATGCAGTATGCAAATGAGTACAGTTGGGGTTTCTGTAGTTGTGCTGCATACCTCATCCTTTGAAGTTCAGTAATCCTCTTGGTGTGTTAATGTTGTAGTATTCAAAGTCGTTGCTGTTGTTGTGTAAGGCACACCCCAAATGGTGTGTTGTACCCTTGAATGTGTTTCATAAGTCAGGAGTAGAGATGTACAATGGCTGCCTTTGTTCCGGCTACAAACCCATTACAGATTAGGGTGGCCACGTAGAAGGATATCCACACCACCTTGGCAATATGGTTATCAAAGGAGTGGGTGCTATATACTTGTGTTCTAAGATCCCTTATAATGTCTTATGTATGTAGGGGACTACCACCTATGTGATAGTCAGTGGGTGATTGGTGTAATCCAAAGGGGATGTCTATGCACCTTGTGGCATGCAGCTTGAGGCCATGTTATCAACACCAGGTATCTGTCACAGTGACACCCTTATGGAGGGTGTCTGTATCAGCTGGTGAATCAATCATGGCCCCTAGTTTGCAGTCGTCTTCAAACCTATTCAGGGAAAGTCCTTCTGTGCTAGCCTGTACCTCAGAGAAGCATACACCAAACATGAGGGGCCCTATGACCAAGGACTGGGGTACGCCAGTTGTAACTGATTTTACAGTAGGAACTAGGGTATACTACCTCACTGTGTGGGTCCTGTCTGTGAACCACTTTGCATAACATCTCGTGGCATAGGGGTTGATGTGCAGGTGGATGTGTATGTTGACAATACCAGAATGGGGAATGGTGTTGAAAGCCAATGAGAGGACAAGGTAGGCTGTGTGGACCACCTTACCCTCATCTACTACCTTGGTAACTGTCTCAAAGGACTCCACCAGGTGTAGGAGTCATGGTTTGTCCCTAACAAATCCAAACAGGGTGGTATCAAAGGTTTGGAGGCCACCAATGTCTCTGTGAAAGACTTCCATGATGATGTGCTCCATAGCCTTGCAGAACAGTCTAGTCAGGCGTATAGGGCAATAGTTCCTCTGGTCCATTGTGGCACCACCTTTGTGGTGTGTGATAACTGTTGCTGTGCACCATTCAGGGGCCACAATGCCTGATACAAGGCTATTAGTGAATTTGGTGCCCAAGTGGGGAGCCATGTCGTGCTGAGGTTTGTATAAATCGCAGCCTGGGATGTTGGACGGTCACATGGAGTCTGTGTTCCAGGCTTTAGAGAGTGCAGCTTTGAACTGCATAGTTGTGACCGCAGGGACTCTGCATTGTTCCTGTATAGATGTGGGCCCTTTAGGGTGTGAGAGGGGTGTAAAGTTAGCACTGAACCTATCTGCCAGGATGTTGCCAATATCAGTCAGTTCTGTAATGTTCATGCCTAACCACTGTATGTCAGAGCAGATGTGGGTATCGCCATCGAGAGTAGTGACATACCTCCATAACGGTTTGTGGTAGTCCTTGGTATGAGTCGCAGTAATGTTTACATAGCTAGCTTTGGAGGATGTGATAAGGGATCTCAGATTTCTACTGAGGCTGACAAGGGAGCTACCCCACCCATGGGATTGTACTCTAGTTTGCAACAGTCTCCTCCTTCTGTTGTACATTATGTCCATGGCAGTGGACCCCCAGAGTGGCGTCCATTATCTGGTGGGTACTGTCATGGCTCTGTTTGGGATAGCATGATCCATGCAGTCATGTAAGTGCTAATGAAGTGCAGTTGTGTATGATTCAGCGTTTGTAACTATATTGTCCATCTGCACGGGTGTCATGACATTTACTACTGCTGTCATAAGAAGCCTGAAGTTGGCTTTGTAGAAATATTGTACTGTGTTTTCCATGAAGGGTGTGGTGACAGGATGTGGATAACAAGGGTGATTAGCATATGTTCGGATCTGACCAACGAGGGGATAACCCCAGGTGTGGAACACCAGTCACACATGTTGGTAATGTCCAGGTCTAGGATATTGTTGGCCCTGGTGGTGGTGTGGATAGGTTGATCCAGCCGATTGGAGGTTATGAATCCCAGAAAGCATTGGCCTAATGTGTTGGTACATGAGTAGGTATCCCAGTTAAGTGTGGGGTAGTGTCAGTCTTACATCAGTGGTTCCTGTTTGAACCCTACTTTCCAGTACACCAAGAAGTGAGGGCCATTAACCGAGGGGTATGGTGTGGAATCCGTAGCAAGCTACAATTTGTATAGCAGTTATGGCCACAGTTAGTTGCACTTGGATTACCTCTAATGCATTGTGCTAAGCAGCCAGCTTGGAGGTGTGTACATCTTTGTGAAATATGGACACACCGCCGCCGTGGGTGTTCCGGTCCTGGTTACATGACTGAAAGGTGTGGTCTGCGTAATAGCCTGTTAGTGCAGGGGTGCTCTCAGGAGCCTAGAAGCAGGTCCCAGTCACTGCAGAGATATTGAAGTGGTCCATTATAAGGAGTGCCTCGGGTGAGTGCATTTGAGATTAAGATGACAAGCACTGAGTAACATTACCCTCAGGTTTTGCTTGCCTGTTCCTGTTCTGGTGGTAAATATGTTATTTGAACCGTGTCTAAAACAGGCACTATAGGAGCAGCAAGAGCCTTAGACGTTATCTGCATCCCAGGGCCGACAGGTGCAGGTCATCTGTGCCAAAGCTTCGTGTTCTGTTGACCATGTCATTCAAAGCAGACAGATACTGGATACTCTTGGAATGACACCAGAAGCATAGCCAACTGTTGAAGTGAATAATTCAGTCATTGTACTGCGTTATCAGTTTGGACGAATGCAGAATGCTTCTCAGGGCTAGTGCGATACCTGCCTGGGCTACAAGATCAGAGAGCTATTGCATGTCTCTGTACACGTAGTCCAGGAAGTTACATCTCAGGGCATTCACACTCACATGGAGAATGACAGTCATATTGTACCTGTTGAGGAGTGACCTGAGTGCATAGGTTATGTTGCGGATCCTGCTACTTGACAGTCATATGAAAGTGTCTATCACCTTGTGTAGCCTGCTGTGTGGGACATCAGTGTGACCGCCTACAGAGTAACCTATGACTAGTGTGTTGGGTATGTTATATCACCCTATTGGCTGTATTTGATGGGCACACATGAGTCTGTGGGCTATAAGTAATTGGTGTTGCTTTTGGTGATGGGAGCTGCCTGCGTTTCTGCTTCGGAGTCTGCTGTTGCCTGACAGAGTAGTATTGAGAGGCTACATAAATGTTGTAGTCTTACTATGTGTGGCCTGTGGTGGTGGAGATCTAGTGAGACTATGTGATGAGTGTGGTGTGGTGCAAACGTTTAACATCCCCACATGATTGTCAGGTTCAGTCTGGGTTGGAGAGAGCATTACCTCCAGCATGGCTACATATGTGCATCTCCCACAGGTTGTAGTGTCATATGTTAGGAGGTGAGCATTGACTGTGTACATGAGACAATTGCTATATTGCCTCATGATGCCCATATTCATCATATAGACTGGCAATAACACTGGGAATTGACACTTGGACATGCCTGAATATTCAACCATTTCTCACTAGATATGTGAGGTAAGTGTGTACAACAGCTGTTTTACTCTAAGCAAGCTGGAAATGTAAGTACAAACAGTGTTTACCTGTAGGAAATGAGTAGGATTGAGTGCTATAGTAATTAGTAGCTCATGAAGTGCTTACATGTTCTGAGCAAGTGCTGAGCATGAATAAGCAATACAGATAGGGTGTCGGATAACATAAACTCACTGCCCCCCCCCAACAGGTACACGATCACATATCCATGAACACTACAGAGCCCCTGTAAACATAACTATGATGGTACAAGGTGCACTCAGGATCCATGTGACCTGTCCACATCCCTGGTTGTATCATACACATATGGCAAAACAGTTTGCTCTACACATACACATCATGTAAAACATAGGTTCATGTCAGTCTATGAAAACACTGAATGGTGCACACCAACAGTTATCACAACCCACAAAGTGGAGACGCCACTCATAATGGGAAGCACTGCACTATTACCCTGCTGAGTATGGTCTGAAAGTCCATGAACCTTAATCAACGTATATGTTGTTAGCAGTATAGATGTAGATGACAGTACAGATGATTTTACACTGCATATCTTACCTGTGACAGGTCATAGGACATCATCACCCATACTGTGTTCCACCTACACTCAGTATACTAGATGTACCTTTGTATGTCACAGGACTGTTCTGCCAGTGGCCTGTTGACAGAACCAACACTACAAAAGGTGTCTGAGTGACATGTGCATATCACGCCAGTGGTAGCTACAGTAAAACAGGGTTAATGTTTTGTACTCCCCCCTCATTGTAGCCCATACCACACAGACAAATGGGAGGCATTTGTGTATGTAAGTATGTGAATGGCCATGACCTAGGAGCAATAGCTGACTCAGTGTTGTGGACAACATACAGAATGGGCTTTGTGGGTGAGGTGTGTGACATATGTGCACAATCTGACAGCTGCATATTGCATTGTCACCGCTAGGTTAATAATCCTGTACCCATGAACTACCACCTAGGCAGCGGTCAACATAATGGACACTGTGTGTAAGGGATGGTGTTGTGCAGTTTACCTCCTTGAGCTAGTGACATCACCAGGCCTATTAGGTAGTCATAAGAGGCAACGCTAGTCATGACGGTGCCATCCATGAGCATGGAGATCATTGTACAGCCATACTCATCACTCAAGTGACCAATATCGGATCACATATAACCTTTAAGGGGTATTGGCCATGCTTGGATGGGCGGCACCAGCCTTCACAATCCTCATCTCCACTATGCAGCATACTGCCTACCCTGCATACAGACATGTCCAACACTGTGATGTTGGACATGCTACACGTACATATCCTGATCTGAAAAACATACGTCATGGACAGCCACCTTCCTAGTACAAGGATCGCCACATGCTGGACAGATCCCTTTGCCATACACATTACATACTCCTGCCATACTCTGCAACCCTGTCCAGCAAAGCTGCACATGTCATCTCTGTCAGACATGGTGTGATGACCGCATGGTAGATGATGTATCATTAACTGTTTGGATCAGTTATGTGACACTGATTCACCTGGTGGCGGGAACATGGCTGTCAGATACAGCTAGAAAACCTTACATCCTATACTCATACATGGCCCAGGGCATACACACTACTACATGACCTTGGCCGTACATGCTATAGTTGATAACCATCCCTGAAAATACTATCCAGCTAGCCATTGTCCCATGTGTATCACATGTGCAACACAGACGATATGTGGCAGGATGCTGAACTGCTGTACAGTGCCGTGTAGATGTATATGGCAAAACACATGCATGTAAAGGTTTCCATGTGCATGTCTGCATTGTCACAGGTCATGTCCATTAAGGCAGTGTATGTGTTGATATGTGACATATACACAGCATCAAGGTCAACAGCATTAATGTGGACACATCCAGGCATGTGCTGATAGGTAAGAACACCAGTACAGGCAAACAGACATGCCCACATCAACACAGCATTCACATGGAGTATGAGCAATGTAATGAGGTGACACAAATATATGGTGATAATATCCAGTCCCCATCGGGTGTTATATGTGTTTGACACAAACATGTCAGTGGTGTCAGTGTCATGAAGATTTGCAAAAATAACTGTTCATATGTACTAAATGTAATACACATGTATGTGCAGCTGTATCTCTGTGCATCTCTGAGATACTGTGACCTGTCTCCATCATTATGGCTTCCAGATATGCCCCGATCAAGACTGCCAGCATATAGCCACTTGGAGGATGAGGCCCTCATACCTTACTTCCAGGATAACTATGAGGTATTGTTCAGCCATGTGCCACAGCATGCCCAGCAGCATGATGACCTGTGGCAGGAACTTTGCAGGAGGGTTAATGATGTGGGTGGCCACAACCGCACCTACCAGCAGGTGCACAGACACTGCATGGACCTGATCAGACATGCGAAACAGCGTGGGAATGCAATCGCCAGCAAACAAGGTACAACAGGTGGTGGGCCACAAACCCAGCCCCCACTCACACATACCGAGGAGCTACTGGCCAGCCTGGGGACACCATCAAAACAGCATCCACAAACTCTATCTGCCATCGTGGAGGTGGGCGTCTCCCAACCACCGAGCCTGGAGTTGCCTTGTAAGTCACTACTGCACATATAACTATTATATCCCATTTAGTTGCATGTGTGACTGTACATTATGTAATGTAACATCATATGCAAGGTATGGTTACACACATGCCGCATACTATAGTATGCTACCCTGTGTATGCACACATGTGCATACTCCATAGAATATCCTATTGTACTGGTGAATGTGTTAACATGCACATTGCACCCTGTAGCTGTCATACAGTCATGGATAATGATCATACTGCTGTGTCACCCCTATATAGGTATGCATGTGCTGCAGAGACAGCAGGCCATTGCAGGTGAGACAGTTATCAGTATCAGGCATGTTAATGCACAGATCTATTTGCCATGTGGCCAGTTAACACATGTACACATAATGTATGGTCCAGTCATGATATACAGGTCGCATCTTTAATCAATCACACTGGCTACCAATGTGCAATACATACAAACTAAATGAAACATCAACATGAAACCACAGAAAC
The DNA here is from genome assembly GCF_019279795.1 of Protopterus annectens. NCBI lineage: Eukaryota > Metazoa > Chordata > Ceratodontiformes > Protopteridae > Protopterus > Protopterus annectens. The sequence goes on from NC_056733.1 coordinate 1,957,079,566, forward strand.
TGTCATTGCTAGATGTGTGGACAGCTGTGCATACAACGGTGGAGGTGTTGTTCAATGTAGGAATATGTACTATACATCAGAACAACACATGTGGGTATGCATACAGTACTACACAGTGAGCTGGAGTATGGGCAGCTCACAGCATTCACCATTGTGGAATATGCCCTTGCAATGAGTGCACACATTGTGATGTGCCATCTGATGGGTCCATGACATGTAGTGGCCCAGCTGCAACATTGTCTCACTATCCCATAAAACATACCCCACATACCAAACATACAATCCTTTGTCTGCATAACCCTGTGGACAGTGGAGTATCTGACATCTATGGGTGTATGTCATATGGGTCATCACAGACATGTGAGATAGACGCCCATCACAAACATTTGGCCAACACATGTTCAGACATGGCCATGGAGGATGGCCAGAGACATGTAGCAACACACAGTAGATGTGATGTGTATGTGTGTACACCCTGTTGTACATTGTCTACACATGGTCCAACTATAGCCTTTGTTGAATGGTTATATAGTAGATGTGGAACACTGGACATCCCAAAAGCCTGTGCACAGCTTGTGGAGTTGTCACTTAATTCAACCACATAAGATGTGTTGAACATCATGACTGTGTCACAGCATGACAGTAGTCACCTGTACAGCATCCACATACATACACAGACACCACATCAGGCCACTGATACCGTACATTTCCCTTGCTGCTGCTGGGCATCACTGTCAGCCGTGCACCTAGTGTGTGTGGTACATAAATGCCATGTGGGACATGGTGTATTGACAAATCTGCCATGTGTGGACATGGTTGCCAGGCAGCTAAGAAATATTAGCAGTTGTGCAGGGGTATCATCCGTATGTCTTTCGGTGAACTGTCACACATGACACATCATGGTTTAGTGTGTATACACCTCAGCGACATGGGTCACAATCCACAGTATTTATGTATTGTGTATGCACACAGTCATGGCTATGCACTGTGTGTGTGTATTCCACACTGTATAGCAATAGAGATGCCTCAAGATTCCATGCAATGCACTGTGTCTGTACTTCACACTGTATAGCAATATAGACGCCTCATAATACCCTTCAATGGTCATGCACATCTGCTTAAAGTGCATTCTAGTTGTAGGGCGTACAGACAACACTGCAATGTGACATCATTACATGGCTGTACATGTTTCAGGACACTATTCTGTCAAACATGTATGCATGTCAATGCACACGTCAGCAGATTACATGTCATACTACATGCTAATGTCAAGGACAAATGCATCACATCAGCCATGTGTACTGTTAACCTGTGCTGGTCCACATGGTGTATCACAGAGATGCATGCTTACTACCATGATTGTGTGAAATGCATGGCTTCTGCTGTGACACATGCTTGCTGTTGTGTGCAACCCAGGGATGTATGATAACTACCACTATTAATGTCTGAGCTGCATGCCGTGTGCTGTATCACATGCATGTTGCATGCCTTCTGTCAAATCACATGCATGGTGTGTGCGTGTGTGTGTGTGTGTGTGTGTGTGTGTGTGTGTGTGTGTGTGTGTGTGTGTGTGTGTGTGTCTGTGTGTGTGTGTGTGTGTGTCTGTGTGTGTCTGTGTGTGTCTGCATGTGTGTCTGTGTGTGTGTGTGTCTGTGTGTGTGTGTGTGTGTGTGTGTGTGTGTGTGTGTGTGTGTGTGTGTGTGTGTGTGTGTGTGTGTCTCTATTGTAATGTAGAGTATTTGTTTGCCTTCACAGGTGATGTAGGTGCGTTAGCCTCCTGCGGTCCATCTGATGTTAGTGTCCCCACAGACTCTAGCAGTGATGATGAACATATGCTTGAGGTACAGGCAGGGTTGTCAGGGGCTGAATCTGTGCCATTGGTTGCCATTCCACCTATATCCTCCTCTTCCCCACACACAGTTCTCATGCCAACACATACCCCATCACTAGTGGCCATAGAGGAAGGACAGTTAGTGTGTGTTAGCTTGAAACAGAAACGTGTGGTGGCTACAGGAGGTGTGTCTTCACACCATGGTGTCAGTCAAATGACTGCAGATGTGGCACACAGGCATGTGGCCAGTGCTGCTCATAGGAGGAACCCTGGCTGACATTCACCTGCAGGACAGAGCGCAGCAGCTGGTGTCACCAGACACATGTTTCAGACTGTAATGGCAGCACAGGCATGTGCTGAACTGCAGAACAGAGAAGGGCAGAGGCTTCAGAGGGCTGCTATCCATTCTTTAAATGACAACATCCAGGCATTGGCAAATGCTCAACAGCAGATTGCTGAAGTTTTGGACAGACGATTGGGTGACATGGTTGGAATCCTTGACCGTGGCATGACAATCCACAAGCGTGAGCTGTCTGTGCTGGAACATCTGGTAGGAGTGAGGCATAGACCACGTGGACGTAGGCCAGCTACACCACCTGGTGCAGGTCTATGTGAAAGAGCTACCTCACATGCCCACTCTCATAGTGCCGGTAGCAGCAGCAGTGCAGCTGGTGCTGCGCTGTCCCCAGCAGGACACAGCAGGCCACGTGGACATGGCCCTGGTTGATCCCAGTGGGGACACAGTTCTAGTGGACATGTGTCATCGGACAGTACCCAATCTGTACCTCTGTCTGGTAGTGCCCGTGCAACCCCTGGCGGGCACAGGTCACGTGGCCGTGGCCAGACACAGTGAGCTGTAAATCCTGGTCTGTGCAATCTGGAGCTGTCAATAATACCCCTGTGTAGGCCGGACACATGACAGACCTCTGTGCACACATACACGCACACACCAGAAACATCTGTAGGGCACTGCAACACTCACATGCATAACAACCACACATGGCCAATTAGATCACAGTCCCTAACCCACACACATGATGTCATCCACTCGTGCAGCCTAGGCCCCTGGCAAACATTATCACCCTGTGCATATGATGATGCCTCTGCCACATCCCTGTCATCCACACCATCATTGCAGGGAAATACTCATATGGTCTGATGGACAGGGTGAACAGAATAGGGAGATAAGTGTATATTACAATTGTTGTGTACTGTTGACATGCAGCAGACATACCATGTAGTACACGTTTAGAATGTATTGTTTTATGTTCACAGTATGTGTCTTGGTAAAAACAGTAACAGCATGTTGGTAATGATGCCCTGCTTCCCTCCTTAAGGTATAATTGCATGTGCCATTAAGTACCAGTGTTTGCAGTTTCCCATGTGTAAATGTGGAGTACTCACAGGCATGTATGGCAATACCAGCATGCTATACGTAGCCTCAACCTCACTGTTAGAAAGGCTGACAGTCCAAAGATGTCTATACATCTAGTGATCCAGGAGCATATAAGCTGTGTACTAAGCTACAGTGGCTGGAGACTTGACATCCATACCGGGTGACATCCCAGGTACAGTTACATGGTGTGGGGGGTTTACACAGTGGTCTAGTTGATGTCAAGGGTAGAGGCCAGTTGATAGCATGAGGCCTCACTGTGTAGCAGTAATACACATTCACATTACAGGATGAGAACACACAACTACACACAGACACACACAGACACACACACACACACACACACACACACACACACACACACACACACACACACACACACACACACACACACACACACAGGTATTCTGACACAGTAACACAGCCACACTCACGGGGTCAATGACACTATAACACACGCACACTTGATAGTGTTGAGGTGAGGACCCCTGCCTATGTGGTAATCCCCATTACAGTACTGTGCACCCACATGATGCAACACAGAGAATGAACATGTACAGGTAGTCAGTAATGCCTAAGACTGACGGCATCAACAGGGTAGTAGATTGCATCACCTGGAGGGGTTAGGGGTCCTATCTTTTCACTATGGTAGCATACATCCTCACTCCATGCACCAGACAGCCATACATACATACACACACACACTGTGGAGTCCACAGTTGAATTCACCTTTGTCATGCACATACAGATAGCTAACATGTGTGTGATACACACACCACCCTGCCTATGTCTTACTTTCTACACTGCAGTATGTAGAGATCTCTACAACAGTGTTACAGGGGTGTGAAACAATTGGCATGTATTCCCCACCATACGTGGCATATATGGACACACAAGCAAACACACATGGCAGTACTGTGAATCAAACACCTGCTATCTTATGATACATCTGACAGACATGCAGCAGTATTGCCCGCATTACAATGTGTACCGACGCTACCTTTGGCAATTGTGCTGCTATATGCACATGGGAGGACTTAAGTGTTACAGGTGTCAAGTGATTTACAGTCAGTGACACCCTGACCACTGTGTAGGTTGTATGTCTTCACCTTCAATTAACAGAAACATAGCTTAGTGTTTGCACATGTTATGGTAGGACGGCTTGTGACACACCTGTGAGCTGTCTTCAGCAAACATCCATCTGCAAAGTTGGCCCACCACTTTATGTACACACATCCATCCATACCTGATGTACATCTTACCGTACTGTCAGTATTTCACCATATACAGGTGTCAATGATGGGGCTGCTTTGCAACTGCATGTTATAGTAAGACACAGATGAACTTGCAAACATCAGCTACTGCACATGCATGGTAGCTGAATGCACACCACTACATGTACATGTGTGTAGGTCCCACATTCCTGTCATGTACCCATGTTTGTATGCATTGCAATTGGTGGACATGTGTGATGACATACATGACACATGGACTGTTGTATGATATGATAGTTGTCATGGGTAACCAGTACAGAGGGAATGTTAACTCAGTCAACATTGCTATCACACCTTATGTACTGTTAGCATTCAACAGCCATGGACCTACCTTCCATGTGCATGCGTGTAATTGCTGTAGCCACTTGTCTGCATAAAGGACAGCAAAAGCTATGATATGTACATATGTGTTGTGTGTGTGTGGGGCATGTACATATCCACGGCAGGTACGTGTATGTCATATCCAAACATAAGTGTGTTTACTGGTGTACAGCAACAGTTATCTGTTACAGCTGTATATGACCCAGGGCCCCTGTTATGTGTACAGCAAACCTGGTTATGAACAGCGGTATCATTGCATTGCATAACACATGATGGAACCCTGTCAGTACATGGGTAGTCTGCACAGTTGCTGTAGAGCTAGGAACAGTCCACTAGTCATGAGTAACATGGTGTTGTACTAATGTATGGATGTGTGTTGCTGGTCCAAGGACATGGTGATGTCTGAGGGCTACATCCTAGAATGTGGCATTTGACAGTGTGATCTGCACCTGACACATCTGTGATGGCTTTTGAGAGTGTACTGGTCAGTACATGTGAGTGGCCTTCATGTACGTGGGGACACTACCACCTGGAGCGGTCCGTAACGGTGTTATGGCCCACATGTCTGTATCTGAGGTATACGGTGGTAGTGCTATTGTGCACTACTGAGCCTTATGCCAGGTGTTCCTCACTGGGCAGATGTCAGTATTCCCCATTGTTGGATCTAGATTGGCAGCTGTGATTACGAATGCTACACATCTAGCACTGTTTAGCATATACATACAATGCAGTTGTCCTTTAGGTGTCAGGGTGTTTACCTGGTCTCAGGATATTCATCTATGAATGGTACTATATGTGCAAAGTAGCCACTCCTGGCAGGACATCATCACGGGTGGTATTAGTGTGCCAGATTTAGACTGGTACAGCTAAGGTGATGGACAGCAGCAGACGTTGTGTAGAAGACCGGTGTCAGATATATGTAGTGCAGCATTCATGCTAACAATGATGACTATCGACACACTGTGCCCTTCCATGTTTAGAATCAGAGTGCATACAAGACAGCCCTTCACTACTAAGTGTGTGAGCATGCCCAGTATGCCATTGTGTAGATGGACACATAGTGCATTCCAAATGGATGTGTGCTACTAAGTGTGTGAGCATGCCCAGTTACACCTTGTGTTGGTTATGTGCCTCTATGTGTATGGGCATGACCATTGTAATCCTGTATAGCGATAGTGGTCATCCAGGCAACAGATGGCCATACCCCACTTCAGGATGGATTCCTACATTGAACACACTGATTCACAGGTATGTACACTGTAAGTGCCAGCATCCATGTCGATGTCCGCATTCCTAGATGGTCATATTGACTGCCTTGAAAGGTGTAGTGTCTGTGGTGCATCTCATATCTATGTAGTGTTGTAATAGTGGTCCATAGATAGGCAATTGTCCTGCTCACACCACTGGCGTGTGTTTGTCTCTGTCTGCCTTGGGACAGTAATATGCTTTTAGACTGCTCATACTCCATACAATCCCTATCGGTGTTTGTTCCATTGATGATGTCACCCACCTAGAAGTATGCCTTTGGGAGTGCTATGCTTCAGTAATCTCGGTAGCATGCTCTGAAACTGTGTAATGCTGTAGTGTGATAAGGTAGTTAGGTCTATGTTCTAATCCCAGCCCTGCCAAGTGTGTATTTCCAGATGCTTGGCAACAGTGTAATGCTTTTAGACTGCTCACTCTCCATACAATCCATATCGGCGTCTTTTCCATTGCTGATGATGTCACCTGCCTAGAAGTATGCCTCTGGGAGTATTGCATTCCAGTAATGCTGTAGTGAGATAAGGTTGTTAGGTCACTGTTCTAATCCCAGCCTTGCCAAGTGTGTGTGTGTTTTCCAGCTGTCTGGGGACACAGTAATGCTTTTAGACTGCTCACTCTCCATGCAATCCCTATCGGCGTCTTTTCCATTGCTGATGATGTCACCCACCTAGAAGTATGCCTCTGGGAGTGCTGTGCTCCAGTAATCTTGGTAGCGCATTCTCTAACTCCGTAATGCTGTAGTGTGATAAGTTAGTTAGGTCTGTGTTCTAATCCCAGCCTTGCCAAGTGTTTGTGTGTATGTGTTTCCAGCTGCCTGGGGACAGAGTAATGCTTTTAGACTGCTCACTCTCCATACAATCCCTATCGGCGTCTTTTCCATTGCAAATGATTTCACCCACTTAGAAGTATGCCTCTGGGAGTGTCGTGATCCAGAAATATCGTTAGCGTGTTCTGTAACTGCATAATGTTGTAGTGTGATAAGGTAGTTCGGTCTATGTTCTAATCGCCAGCCCTGCCAAGTGTGTGTGTGTGTGTGTGTGTGTGTGTGTGTGTTTCCAGCTGACTGGGGACAGAGGAATGCTTTTAGACTGTACACTCTCCATACAATCCCTATCGGCGTCTTTGCCTTTGCTGATTATGTTGTGATCCAGTAATCTTTGAAGCACATTGTATAACTACCTAATGCTGTAGTGTGATAGAATAGATAGGTAGGTGTCCTATTCCAAGGCACGATAGGTGTGTGTGTTTGGTAGTCATATCCTATGTGTTGGTATCTGTGAGTGGCTAGCTCCAGGATGTGTTGAGTGTGTTTTGTTGCTTTCCTACATAGTGTTCACAAATGTCATGATCGCCCATGAGACTGGGTTGGCAAGACATACACATACATCTGCCAATAGGTCTGGTGAGTAAATGTCAGCAGCCCTACTCTTACCCTTAATACAGTCTGACCCATGTGATGCAACAAAACACACTTGCCTTGATAGTAACACCACTACATAATGCAGGTAGCATGTGTGGTTTCCTTTTCATTCTTGTCTGATGCTTTGGTGTCATGTGGTCCGCTGTTGTGCTATAAATTCCATATCTGCATATGTGTGTGTATATGTGTGTGTGTGTGTGTGTGTGTGTGTGTGTGTGTGTGTGTGTGTGTGTGTGTGTGTGTGTGTGTGTGTGTGTGTGCGTGTGTGTATGTGTGTGTGTGTGTGTATATATATATATATATATATATATATATATAGATATATATATGTGGACATTAGCACACATAAATATACATGATGGAATACATGTTCTATACTATTGAATGTCTGTGCTGGATAATCTGTACATGATCACCTCAGATGTATGCATATCTGCAATGACTTAGTGATAAAGCACATCATCTGTGGTGTGCAGGGTCCCAGGTTCTAGTTGTGTAGAGACCGGTTATTTTATTGCTGGGAAGAACAATGGACACCGAATACGGTGATAGTAAGGCACCTTTAACCAGTTGTGTGCGGATCTGAGCGACAGTAAGCAGTGGCTATTATTTTGGAGGATCAGTATGGGTCATATAACTATGCATTAGAAGACAATACTATGCAAATGAGGTTGAAAATAGTGAATCCCGTTTATCCCCAGGGTGTGATGCAGATCCCAAGAGTGTATGTGTATATATAGCCGGGTGCAGGACTTGAATATAGGTGAAAGCATGGGGGGGGGTGTCAGGCATACTGTACGTACATTGGAGCCCTGTGCCTCGGGATTGCTCCTGCCTTAGCACGCCTAAGCTAGGGGTGTGTCTATACCTACCTAGTGAAATTGGGAGAGACAACGGCAGTAGTAGAGTAGTCAAGGTGAACAAGCTGCGCAAACAGATGATAATTAGCACAATCAGCAGATTACATGCCCAGCCCAGACCAGAACACTACGGTAAAGTGACCAAGCACCATACACACAGGTTTCGTCCGCACTCTACACCACCGGTGTATACATGCGGGGACATTTCTCGACACAATCCAACCAAATGAGAAGAGCTGCAGCAGGCAACATAGACCAACATGTGCAGGAGGCTGAGGGTGGTGAGGATGTGAATGCTGCCGAACAACCCTTAGTGAGGAGACAGAAGACTTTACAGACCCAGGGTAACCTACCAGTGGCTACATGAGCTGGAGATAGTGGAACGCTATGGGGTGGACAGACACCTCCTACAGCAACTTGTTGAGCTGTGCCGGCCACACCTGACACATTGAACAGGCCGAGGGAAACCCATCCCAGTGGATACCAAGGTATGTGTAGGCCTAGGTATACTAGCCACAAGTACCTCCCAAAGCACAACTGGGGATATCATGGGGATCTCACAGGCATCTGCATCCAGAGTATTGCACCAGTTCCCAGATGCCATGTTACCACATGCCAGTGAGCACGTACATGTCCTCAACACACGTGAGATGTTGACCAGCAATATGGGTCTCCTACACCAAATGGCAGACTACCCTGGAGTACTGTGTGCTATAGCCTGCACGCACGTATGCATCAAAGCACCACCCTGTGAGTGGGGTAGGGCCTACATTAACCACAGGTTCATACCCTCCAACAGTTAGGTTGTATGCAATGGCCAGGGCATTATACTGAATGTGTGTGCTGGCTGCCCTGGAAGCTATGACGATTCCAATATATGGCATCTGACACAGCTGTACCACACCTTTGCTAATATGGACATCCCCTACAGTCACCTAATGGGGGATGCTGGGTAACCAGTGGAGTCGTGGCTGATGACACCCATCAGCGATGCACACACACCTGAACAATTAAACCATAATGAGGGACACGCACAGGCAAGACATATAATTGAGCGTGTATTTGGGATGCTCAGGTCATGGTTCTGGTGTCTGGCAACATCTGGTGGAGCCTTGCAGTATTCATCAGCTACATGCTCCATATTGTTATGGTATGTGTTATGCTACACAATATGATCTTGCAGAAACAGTTGCAGCAGGAACAGCATGGGGCAGGGCCACACAGCCCCTCACCAATGCCAAGGCCTGTACAGGCACACTGTGACTCGGAGGAGGAACTACCTGAGCTGGACCCAGTAGGCGAAAGGAGGCGTGCACAGTATGACCTGCCCTTGGCAAAGAGGCAATGCATGGCATATGCACCAACACAGTAGGTACCCAGGGAATTTCACCCTCTCTGACTCACACAGACAGTAAAAGGGATGCCAAACATGACACTACCTGTGCTCAGCCATGTATAGGAAGTGCACTGTGTGCATCCGACATAGGCAGCCCCCCAGAACCATCCCCAGGTCTGGCACACCCCCAAGGTAAGTCAGTCAACCTACCAATTGGCAGTTGTATTAGAATGAGTTTTTGCCTGTAGCTATGGTATGGATGTGAGCATACAAGGGAATTTGGTGGCCGTCTGTTAGGGCAGCAGACAGTACATGTCCATAGCGGCACCATGACATCTGTAGCACATACAGGGGTCACAATAGTAGCCAGTAGTACACAAGGTGTCCTAACCCACTGCAGGTTATGGGCTGAACATCATGTGTGTCCATACAGCCCACACAAGTCTCATACAGCTGGACAGGTATAGACAAATACAGACAAATGCTATACAATGGCCTCTGGATATGCCCAGTGGATGACTCCAACCCCTACAGACACACACACACAGACTACAGCAGGCCAAGCAGTTGGATGTAGGTTGTGAAGGCTAGGACATCCGAAACCACTATGCTGGTAATTAAAGCTAGGATCTGAAGTACACTGGTATGCCTCTAGTCAGCAAATTAGGTAGGTCCACACACTGAAATGGAGTACATGGCATACTAGTACAGTAGTAGCAAAAGTGTACAACTGTCAGCTGTGCCCCCCCTTCCAACGTACACATGTGAAAGTCATGTGCACCACCCCCGGTGCTGTGTAGGAATGTGGATACAGTTGGATGTCCCCCCACACTGTGCAGAAATGTAGCAACAGTCAATGCCACATGACCGTTGGCTACCCTACAGACACAGCATGCCACCTGTCAGTGTACAACACAGGGGTCGGCACCACAGTACTGACTACCTGGACATGTGACACATGCGATCCAATTGACCATAATGGGCATGCTCAAAAACATGAAAGTATGACGGTAATGTCAGTCGACAACATGCGTAACGGTCATACTGGGCATGCTCACACACTTAAACACAAGACAGTCAGGTCTGTAAACACCAGTGGTCCGGACATATCTGCCAGTACATTGCTATACTGTTGGATGACTGTGCTGTATGGTATGTGTCTGGTACTGTCTATTGTCTGTATATATGCCATGGTGTATTGGTAATTCAAATCAGCTGTGTGCGCAGGGTGTTGCTACCAAAACTTGCAAAGGACGGTTCTTTGTTTGCAGCCAGAACAAGGCCTTTGGATACAGAGTGGGTAAGGCACATTCCAGCAGGTGGAAGCAGTTGTGCATGGGTTTGCGCTGTGTTAAGCGCTGCTGACCTCTGGTTACAGATCCTTATACTTGTTTAGACTCCACATTTCTTTAACAGTGCAATACTCACATACTGGTAGAGAAACACGCTTACACCCACTTGCTCCCTCACTTGCACATGCACCGACATTGGTGCTTGCATTTGTCAATCACACTGGGTGGGCGCGATCCCTTGTGATGCCTATTACATCGGACTACATGATTACAGTATCAGGTATGGCTGACCATTATGCGACGGCAGGCATTCGACTGTACGGAATCGGCGGCCTGTCCAGTGACATAATCATATTATATGCATGGTCCTCATACAATCTGCTCCCATCTGGCTGATACATGGGAACCGATACTCTGCAATGCAGACATGTAAATGTGTTTTGGGAAACGCATATTTCTACCGGGTCATGCTACCGCATACCTATTGTAGGTTTTCCACCTTTTAAATTGGCCGAAGTGAGACTTTAGGAGTAACACCTTTGCCACTTTGCATGGGACAGTCCCTCATTAGGCATATGTGTCATGCGAGAATAATCTAGCCATAGCAAATGTCCTGATTAGAGGACAATATTATATTTTATGTTTCTCTAACAGTCGCATGTAACGGTTATTGTATAAATGACACTTCGATATGTTATGTGAAGTAGCATAAGCAACTTGACTGCTGCTAGACTAAGCTTTGATTTGTGCTAATATGTATATTTCTGTACTATGCATGGCTGTAGGTATGTTATGACCTGGTACGTCTGACATTTCTACAGAGCAGATCCCACTTTGGCCATTTGGAAAGGTGGCAGCCCTATAAGACCTATATGTAAAGATGTCAGATTTGGCAAGGCAACACATACCCACAGCCATTAGAAAATTGACTACTTCACCGGTTTGCATAAGTTAAGGTTATTCTTGCAGCATTATAGTTGCTAATACTGTTTCCTATAACATCTAGGTGTTTCAGATACAATAAAATCATTTTATGCAACCACTACAAACAATATATGAACTCTTTTCCTGAAATCACAGGCCATGTGCTGCAACATTTATTTTGCAGGATACAACTGCCCAGAGTGGAGTGACCCTCACAAAGGCGAACAGGTGGTAACCCCAAACTATTATGCTATCATCTACCTAAGGTGGCCGGCGGAATATGCACTTTCCGTCACTAGCAGACCTCACATACGAATGGGGGAGAATGAACACTGTATCAGGGATACTGCATAACACCCTGAGGGACACATTTAGATGATTGGTTCTATTAACCTGACACATTGACAGTAACAGGGCATATGTATTCATTCACATTTGTCGAGGTACATGCTGTTTATGACTCATACATGTTGTCATTAGTCACTATGTGTATTCCGCCACCTGTCCACCTAATATCACTAGTTCTGGAAGTGTTTAGTTAGGACTGTGTTACATTCTGATTCGTAGTCATGGACGTCCATGATAATCAGGTACAAGGTACTGATATAGTCCCTATGTGTTCCCCCACAGGTTTACGGACTATCCAGTAGATGTGCTCTTCAGGATTGGGAGGTATAGACATCTACTAAGCCCACATAGGAATATTAATTACCTCCACGAGGCAGGCCTAATACATCTCTGCCAACCAACACCTGCACACTTAGGCCTATTATTGCATACCCATGATTCCCCTACCTGACACCCCTCTACAGCACTCATGACTCATACTTACTGTGAGCACAGCTGGGGTATGAACACACCCCTACACACTGTCCACTCTCCCCGTCTCGGGAGACATGTCATACGTTTTGTCAACCCATGTGTTATTACACTTGCACAACCTACTGTTCCATGTACAGCTTCATCCTGCTCACATCGATTATCACAGGTTCACCTGTATGGTGAAATTTTGGTGTCCCACAAGGACCCCGTTATCCATGTTTAAAGTGTAGACCTTGCAGATCTCTCCCACTGGTACTTTTCTGCTGGTGATTTGGAAAGCAGCAGTGTATTTACCTTTATTGCGTGTCTGTACGTCTGACCAGCCTAGCTGGGCAGTGTGGGAGGTAAATGTTGGTTTATTGGACCTCCCAGTAACATATGCCTGGTCTGAACATATGTTACCCATAATTGCTGTAACATAACCTAGTTATTTACATGTGTATATCTACAGTAACATATATATATATATATATATATATATATATATATATATATATATATTTCTGTGTGTGTGTGTGTGTGTGTGTGTGTGTGTGTGATATATATGTTGTCAGTCATTACGTGTATTCCGCCATCTGTTGACCTAATATCACTAGTTCTGGAAGGGTTGTTAGGACTGTGTTGATTCTGATTCGTAATCATGGACGTCCATGATAATTGGGTACAGGGCAGTGATATAGTCCCTATGTGTTCCCCAAATGGCTTATGGACTATCCAGTAGATATGCTCTTCAGGTTTGGGAGCTATGAGCATCAGCAGTGCCCATATAGGAATATTAATTACTTCCACTGGGCGGGCATAATACAACTCTGTCAACCAACACCTACACACTTAGGCCCATTATTGCATACCCATGATTCACCTATCTGACACCCCTCTACAGCACTCATGACAAATACTTACTGTGGGCGCAGCTGGGGTATGACCACACCCCTACACACTGCCCACTCTCTCCGTCTCGGGACACATGTCGTACGTTTTGTCAACCCATGTGTTATTACACTTGCGCACCCTACTGTTCCATGTACAGCTACATCGTGCTCACGTCAATCCCTATAGGGTTGCCAGTATAGTGAATTTTTGGTGTCCCGCAAGGGACCCCGTTATCCATGTTAAAGTGTAGACCTTGCAGATCTCTCCCACTGGTACTTTCCTGCCAGTGGTTTGGAAAACAGCAGTGTATTTACCTTTATTGCGTGTCTGTATGTCTGACCAGCCTAGCTGGGCAGTGTGGGAGGTAAACATTTGTTTATTGGACCTCCCAGTAAAATATGCCCGGTCTGAACATATGTTATCCGTAATTGCTGTAACGTAACCTAGTTATGTACATGTGTATATCTACATGTGTATATCTGGCATGGCTTAGTGGTAAATCATTTTGTCTATGGTGTGCATTGTCTTAGGTTCATAGGTTCATAGGTTTATACTAGGCTATCTGCCCTAAGGCATTTATAAGCCTAGCCCAAATTTTTGTGGCTTACGCCACCCCTTATATGAAAAAATACTGGGCCCATTAGTTTGTTGTGCCTCTGTCCAGCAGTGACACAGAGATGATTCCCGGGGTAAACCTATGATCTCCCATCCACAGGTCTAGATTTCTCTTGAACAGAGTCAGCGAGGTGCTCTGCCTCACATGGACCGGGATTTTATTCCACAGCATAGGGAGTCTCTGAGTGATAAATCTATCCCTCCAGCACGTCCTATTTATATCCATGCTAAGGTTTAAGTCGCTTGCTCTAGTGGTTTTGGTGGATTTGGATTTTTGAGGTGGAGCATGTCCATTAATTCCGGGTTGGACATGGCCTTGTAGGTCAGGCACATGTCACCTCTGAGCAGATGGTATGCGACTGAATAGAGCTGGAGTTTCTTCACTCTGGCAGCATATGACAGATTTTGGAGTCCCTTTATCCTTTTGGTGAGGAACTTTTGGGGTCTCTCCAATTGCTGCAGATGTCTGGTGAGATACATCCCGAATGGGGCATTGTACTCGATCATTGGTCTGATAAGTGAAGAGTACAGGGGAACAATGACCTCACTAGATCTGGATGTGAATCCCTTCATGATCAGGTGGGCAATGTAGAAGGTCTTTCTAACCACTTTAGCAATGTGAGTGTCAAAAGAAAGGCCACTGTCAACCTGGGTCCCCAGGTCCCTGATAACCACTTCTGTGCTTAGTGGATTGCCACCTATATGGTAGCTTGGGGTTACCTTGTTTTTCCCGAAGGGTATGACTATACATTTTTTGGCGTTTAACTTCAGGCCATGGCTCTGGCACCAGATATCTGTTTCCGTGAGTCCCTTCTGAAGGATATCCGTGTCCGATGCACTTTCCACTATGGCGCCCAGTTTGCAGTCGTCTGCAAACTTTGTCAGCCAAAGTCCTCCCATGCTGGCCTGTACTTCTGAGAAGTAGATGCCAAACAATAGGGGGCCAAGAACCGATCCCTGTGGGACACCAATTGTAACCGGCTTGGAGTCTGACACAGCGCCAGCAACTCTAACCCTGTGGGTTCTGTCCTTAAGCCAGTTTGCAACCCATCTTGTGACATATGGGTTTACATTTAAGCTGGTAAGTTTTTCTACAATACCCGAGTGGGGTATTGTGTCAAAAGCCTTTGCAAGGTCAAGGTAGGCTGTATGGACTGCCTTTTCCTCATCAATGGCCTTGGTGACTGTTTCGAAGAAGTCGACCAAGTTCAAAAGGCATGATCTTCCCTTGACAAAGCCAAACTGGGTCGGGTCCAATGTCTGCAAGTCCCCTATATCTTTGTTTATGAGCTCCATTATGATCCTCTCCATAGCTTTGCAGACTAGACTTGTTAAGCTTATGGGGCGGTAATTACCAGGGTCCGTAGAGGCGCCGCCTTTGTGGAGTGGGACCACAGTTGCCGTCGCCACTCCTTGGGCACGTATCCTGTGGTAAGGCTGAGATTAAACAGCTGCCTTATGTGCGGGGTTAATTCCTCATTTAGCTCGTGTAGCACACAGCCGGGGACACCATCCGGTCCCATTGATGCTGTGTTTTTAGCTTTAGAGAGCAGCTTTCACCTGCGCATTTGAGATGTCCGGGAGGCTACACTCGGCTGGGATAGTTATCTCTCCTTTAGGGGGGGAGAGGGGGGTGAAGTTTGCACTGAACCTGTCTGCCAGTATGTTGGCAATGTCTGTGGGTTCAGTGATTTTTGTATCATTTTGGACTAATTCTGAGCATATCTGGGAGTTTCCACCCAGGTTCCTAACATAGCTGAAAAAGGCCTTTTGATTGTCCTTTGAATCCATGGCAATTTTTCTCTCAAAATTGGCCTTAGTTGATTTTATGAGTGCTCGTATTTTTTACTAATAATGATCAGGGGTGACTTCCCTTTTATGGATTTTGTTCTATCATGTAATAGCTTTCTCCTCTTATTGTAAAGTTTGTTAATGGCTGGGGTCCACCAGACTGGACGTTTGCCCTTTGTGGAAAGAGTCTTGGTTTTATTTGGGATTGCCTGATCCATGCAGTCCTGGAGGTGTTCATAGAAGGCATTTGTAAGGGCTTCCGCAGCTTGGGTTGTGGTTTCCTCTGGCTCAGGGGCCTTGAAGGATACTACACCAGTCTTGAGTAGTGTGAAGTTTGCTTTAGAGAAGTTCTTCACTATGGTCTTTTGTTTGGGGTGGGGCGGGATGTGGATTTCCAGTGAGATTAGTTTATGATCAGATCTCACCAATGAGGGATATACTTCGGTGTGGAGCATTTTGTCCCCATGTTTGTGACAATGAGATCTAGTATATTTTCTCCTCTCGTGGGAACAGTGACTAGCTGTTCCATGGCATTTGAATTTATGAACTCCAGGAACCGTTGGGCTAGAAAGTTAGGGCTTGAGTAATGTTCCCAGTCTATATTCGGGTAGTTGAAGTCACCCAATATGATGGTGTTTGGAGATACATTTATACCCTCCAGTGTCTTCAGGAAGGCTGTGTGGGGTTCCTGAGTTTGAGAGGGTGGCCTGTAGCATGCTACAATTTGTAGAGCAGTTTTGCCTATGGTTAGTTGCACCTGGATGGTTTCCGAAGCTTCGTGCGTTGCCACCAACCTGGAGGTGTGGGTATCCTTTATGAATATGGATACACCCGGTCCTTTTGTGGTGTGGTCCGGGTTTTGGGGCCGGAACGCATGATATGAGGTAAAACCTAATAGTGCCGGGGTGCCCTCAGGAGCCTTGAACCAGGTTTCAGTTTCAGCACAGACATCGATGTTCTCCATACTGAGAAGGGCCTCGAGTGCGTGCATTTTGAGATTTAGACTTCTGGCATTGAGCAGCATTACCCTCAGTTTCTTCCAATTTTTGTTTTCTAGGGTGGTAGGTTTAGAATTTGAGCCTTGCCTAAAAAAGGCACTATGGGGGTAGCAAGAGCCTTAGCCAATATCCGGAATCCCAGGGGTGACAGGTGCAAGCAGTCCCTTGCGAAGCAGCGTGGCTTGTCAAGCATGTCATCCCAGGCAGACAGACACTGGATCCCCTTTGAATGACACCAGACATTAAGCCAATTGTTAAAGCTGATCATGTTGTCTCTATATTGTGGCATCATTCTTGGTGAAGGAAGGATACTGCTCAGGGTTAGGGTCATACCTGCCTGGGCTACATAATCAGAGAGCTCCTCTATTTCTCTTTTCATGTAGTCCAGGGAGGTACGTCTCAGGTCGTTCACACCAGCATGGACAATGACTGTGTCATATTTGTACTTGCCGTGGAGTGACCAGTGCTTGTGTTATGTGGCGGATTCTAGCGCCCGATAGGCAGCTTACTGTGACCCTCTCCTTGTTCAGCCTGGTGAGTGGGACATCAGTGTGTCTGACTATGGAGTCACCTATGACAAGTATGTTTGGTGTTGTATTTGGCCTTAAGGGCTGTGACTGCTTTGCACACTGCTTTTGTGGTTTATGTGTTGCTTGTGGGGTGTCTTGAGGTAGCAGTTGTTTGGGTGTCTGCTTTGGAGGCCTCTGCTGTTTAGGTAAATTTTTACTCAGAGCCTCCGAGTATGTCTTTGTGTGTTTATGTGTTTGATTCAGTGGAGTGGTAGCATTATGTGAGGCTGGTTTTGTGGTGTGTGTAGTTGCCTTCTCCTCCTGTCTGGTCTTGCCAGTCCTGAGTTGAGAGAGCTCAGCCTCCAGTTTGGCTAAATAGCTGCATCTCTCAAGTATTTGTGTTATGTGGGAGGAGGAGAGGGTTGTCTGTGTACATGAGGCAGTTATAACATTGCCTCAAGATTCCCAGATTCACCAGCTGGACCGGAGAGGAGATTGACAACTGACCTTTGGACATGCTAGAATAATATTGGGAAATCCTTAATTGAAAACAAGGGCCAGTGGGGAGTGAGGGTGTAGTGCTTTTAATTTTTAGTGCTGACTTATATAATTGCTTCAGTGAGCAAGTGCCAGGTAACTTGAGTGCAATGTGTTAGAAGTAACTAAATGCAAAAATGACAAACAGTAACTTTCTTTCAAGTGAAACAAGGAAATAAGTACAGTAAGCAATGCAGATATCACTAGTGATCCACAGAAGCGCTGAGAAGTTGCGTATTAGGTGG
>NC_056733.1:1957102869-1957145369 GCF_019279795.1 Protopterus annectens
TAGGGTGGGGGTTGGTTCCACTGCATAATACAGGGTGGGGGGTGTTTCCACTGGTGTTTCCCTTCACATTCATTATGAATGCTTTATTGTGACCATTTCATTCATTCATATATATATATATATATATATATATATATATATATGTATATATATACATACATATATATATATATATATATATATATATATATATATATATATATATATATATATATCTGTACATACACCCATACACCTACATACCTATTTACATTTCCCATACAGTTGAATGTACACAGCGCATCCCCGCTGCCTTTACCTCCCTATATCCGATGGATATTATTCTGGACATCACTTATTACTTCACTACAGGTATTCAATAGTACTGTCAACAAATGTGACCGTTGGTGTACATATGTGTACGGACCTCTGTAACACTCAGGGACTAATTTCAACAGGGACAAGGCAATGACAAATCAGGGACAATCACGGACACTTATACAATATTAGTACTATTAACTTGAAAGTGTTAACAGATTCAGAGCCATATGTATTAATACTTATTTTCTGCATTTAAAAGTGTCTATTACTCTTAATTATTGTCATTAGTGATTCAAGTGTCATTCAGCACCTTTCCTCCAAAGATCACTGGTTTTAAGAGGCTGGCCAGTTATTGTACGAATGCTCTGACCATTGGTAGGGTTGCCACATTTTCATATGTCCAGGATGGGATATATTCTGGACACACCAGATTGTTTAGGCCAACACATACCCACGGTCAGTACAGGGTTTAGAACATTCATTATTTTCCTAGATGAGAGCCTATTCCTGTAACACTTTAGTTGGTTATTCTGTTTCTTTAAGATTTATGTATTAAACATCCAGAAATAACTGTAGGCAACTGTTACACGAACTATGGTACATAGTTATTTCCTACAATCACAGGACATTTGCCATTGTATCATTCTTGGTCAGGACACACCTACCCAAACAGGGACTGTCCCTCACAAAGTGAGACAGGAGGTACCCTGCTTACATCAGTGCCTTAATCACCCTATTTCCAAGTGCCAGTATGCGACTGTGTACAGTATATTCTCTCCATAATTCATGTGGGGAGACGTGCATCATGGGCAGGTGTTTGATCCTGCGTAGTAGGTTCTGCATGACGGGCAGGAGGCTGAGCAGTCTCGTGAACCACTACTGCACATACAACTTGTGTCCAGATGTCTACAGGACTGGACATCGTGTCGTGATACCAAGTCTGATGTTTACTCAGGATACTTATCCCATAAGGGATATCCAAAAATTGAACAAGCAAACGACCTTCAATTTTTTTGGACTTACAAAAATGTGATGGGGTTTTACATGCAAGGGATACATAGTTTGCAATCCTGACACTGCCTAGGGTGACACTGCCTACTACATATGAGTAGTGGTCAGTATGTGTAAATATGGCTGCGCCAAGCTAGTAGCCCGAGTATGGCTGGATTTGGTGGACGTTCAGGAATGGGGGCAGGTTGTGTGCTGTAGAGGGGATGATGGGTATTCAATCATGCATCCAGGTGTGTTGCAGTTGGATGGCTCAGTTCCGTCCAGATCATTCTGTGGGTATGTGCTGGTGACGTTCCTGTACATGTGTATCGCACATTTTAATATTCATATGTTTGTGTGATTGTGTTCTACAGTATGGCCTGTCAGGTTGTATAGTGGATGTGTATGTTTGTTCTTTGTGTTTCTTTCTGATTCACCCGCTGCTCCCTCATACACCTCCAGTTCACCTATTGTGCATCCAACAGAGTCTCACCTTTGTGGATTATAACATTACCTATCCCCTCCACACACATATTCCAAATACTCCATCCATCCCTTCTTTGGTTGATGGCCCATGGCACGGTCAAGGGAACGCATTGCATACACTACATATGTCAGGTACCTGTATTGTTGTGAGGACTACCCAGGCATTTTTCACCTTCCATCATGCACATAGGTGCACGCAAATACTTATCTTTCATGACATGGTAGGTACACCCGGGTAATACCCGTTCAACTTTGACACATCCTGATAAGAACGGCTTGGACCGCATATGGGTGGATTTCGGCCGAATGCTATGACCATTGGTAGGGTTGCCACCTTTTCATATGGCCAGGATGGGATATATTCCGGACACAAATCAGATTCTACAGGACAACACATACCCACGGTCAGTACAATGGATAATACTTTTGTTTTATGCCTACATGTTAGCTTATTGTTGTAGCAGTTTATATGCTCCTTCTGTTTTGTTTACTTGCTTATTCTATTTCTTGTAACATGTGGTATGTTACATACGGAAATAACTATTGTATGTGACCATTACATGCGATGCGGGACATTATTATGTCATACGGTCACAGGATATTTTACATTTATAATGGTTTTGGTATGGACACAACTGCCCAGCTGTGTACTATCCCTCACAATGTGGGACAGGTAGTAACCCTGATCATTGGCCTAGACGTAGCTATTGATGGCGCACTAACATGATGCATTTCACTTCCACTTGGTATAACTATCAACACTGCATTAGAATACGGGCACATGGTTTTAAATGTCATTTGTTTGAGGGATAGAGACTCGATATTCGCTAATGTGCATTTGTTTTATGTTTGCAAGAACTGTCTTGCATGCTTTGCATACGTTTCAATATCCAAGGGCACTGACAGGTGTGATTACTATTGCAGGCCGACTGTAATATTCAGCATTTTAGGTTGCACGTCAACAGCCAACATTTCCACGCCTCCGTGCTGCACTTTGACACGCCCCATGCACTCACGCTCGTTTCCTATGCACGTGGCTGTGGCGGCAGCGTGCCTTCATTAATATGCATATGGTGCTGCTGCACCATCTCTACGCCGCATGGTCGGCGCAAGCCTAACGCCGGCCTTGCGCCATGCTTCATGAATCCCAGGGAATGTCTTTTCCCTGCACAAATGTCAGCATCTGCCAAAGTGAGGAGTGCTTCTAGGTAGTTCAGTTTCTTGTTTAGACTCCTAGCATTAAGCAGCAGTACCTTGAGTTTATCTAAAGAGAACTTTGTTATGTAGAGAGGTTGGTTATTTTGACACTATCTGTAAAAGGCACAAAAGGGGTAGCTAATGCCTTTGCCAGTATCCAAAACCCTAGAGGAGACATGTGCAGACCATTCTCTGCAAAGCAGCATGGCCTGTTCACCATGGATTCCCTTGGATTGACAACAGAAGCTAAGCCAATTGTTAGAGTCAATCATTTTTTTGTTTTATCATGACATCATACTTGGAGAAGGTAGAATGTTGCTTAAGGATAGGATTATACCTGCCTGTGACACATAATCTGAGAGCTCAGTCATATTTCTCTTCATATAGTCCAGTGATGTATTTCTCAAGTAACTCACTCCCACATTGACTATGATGGAGTCAAACCGGTACCGGTGGTTGAGTGACTTGAGTACTAAAGTGACTTGACGGATCCTGGCACCTGACAGTAACCCACTCCTTAACCAGCCTGGTGAGGAAAACATCCATGTGTCTCACAATGGAGTTACCTATGACCAATAAATTACATTTTGGGGTGTTATACCTTATGGCTTATTTGTTGAGAGACTGATGTGTGTTATTATGTGTTGTGGTTGATTTTTTGTATTGTTATGTGTGTAAGTGGTTTCTTTTTGGGAGGCCTCTGATCTTTTGGTAAGTTACTAGTGAGTACGTCCACATATTTGGGAATATGTGTGTTTTCATTACTTAGTGTGGGAACTGTGTGCTGGAAACCTGTTTGGCATTCCATTTCTCCTTATGTAAGAGTCTTGCCTCCTATTTCATAGTATAACTACATCTCTCACATAACGTATTTGCTTGTTTCTAGAGTAAGGGGTTGTCAGTATATATGAGACAATTGCTACATTGCCTCACAATGACCATGTCTATCAGGCTGGCCAGAGAGAGATGATGGGAAACTGCCCATACATGATTAGTGAAGGGAACTGGTTAATGTGACAGGACTGTGCTTGTAGTGCTAAGACTACAAGAGGGACCTATACATTTTGTAGGCTAAGATTGATCAATAAGGAAATGCTATTCAGTGAGCAACTGAGTTTTTATTTATTTATTTATTTTGTTTGTTTGTTTACCGGGTAATGTCTGACTGGGCATGAGGCCCATTTTCAGTGAAGGCCCGGGGAGAAAAGCTCCATACATACAAATAGACAGTATTAAACAATCAAATTGAACACACATTAATCAACAATGTACAAAGCAAGTCAGTAACAAAATTAGTTATATAACAATAAATAGCAACTAATTAACAAATTAACAGATTTAACAAAAAATGGAAAAGTTAGAGATAAAAACTGGCAGCATGTGTTAATAGTGAGAACAGTGTGATACAGTAATTGCAAGACAAAGAAATGCAGTCTACATAACAGTCAAAGACAATTCAGTGTATGTGTAGACATTAATAAAAACTGAGTGTAGAATCAAGATAGCCTTCAGCAGTTAATGGTTGTAGCTGTGAGAATGAGCTAATTTAGGGTAATGTAAGGGAGTATTAGGTAGCTTAACCAGGAGTATGGCAGGAGCAGAGCCAGTGTTTTGCTAGATGTTCCTTAACGAGGTTTTTCAACTAATGAATGCTGGGGTTTATGGCCATAGGTTGAGGAAGAGTGTTCCACAGTTTGGCAATTTTATGGGAAAAAAGGACGGTACCCTGTGTGTTGTGGGCTTGGGTAATCTCTAGCAATAATTGTTGGAATAGAGTGGTGAGTGCCAGGTAGTTGTTAGGTTTATGATTTATATTGTGGGCTATGGACAGTTGGTTAAATGTTAGAAGGTTTGGTAGTTCTAACCATTTAAGTTGGGAGAGTGCAGAGCAGTGGTGGGTTCTGTAAGGGTGGCCTGTGGAAAACTTGGCGATTTTGTTGTAGCATGATTCCAGATTATTTAGGTCAGATTTACGAATGTTTGTAAATACTAGAGTAGCCATAGAAGAGGGTGTAGAATAGATGTGCATGGACAGTGGCTACTCTGGCATTGTCTGAAAGGTAAGGTTTAATTCTGTAAAGGGTACCAAGTTTGGAGTGGACTTTTTTGATGGTGAGGGAGATATGGGTGTCAAACCTTAGGTTATCATCGATTGTGACACTTAGAAGTTTGGCTTGGCTGGTGGGATCTATTTTGGTTCCGTTTGTGGAAAGGATAGAAAGTGGATTCAGACATGTTTTTGGTTTATTGTAATTGAAAACAATTAACTTGGTTTTGTTGAGGTTAAGTATGAGCTGATGGCTAGTGAGGCAGTTTTATATGGCCTGGAAATATTTTTGCCTTTTTGTTTGTAGGTCCTGGGGGGTGGGGCTGTGCAGATTAATGTAGAGTTGGCGGCATATTGGACTATGGAGGCTAGTTGGGTTGAAGAGCTGAGGTTATTAGTAAAAATTGTAAAGAGAAGAGGGTCAAGTATGAATCTTTGGGGTACACCAACAGTGATGGGTAGAAGGGGGGACAGGGTGTTCTCCCATTTTTTGCCTTGCTGATGGTTAGAGAGATGACTATGGAACCAGGACAGGGCTGTTGTGTTGAGGCCATGGGATGATAATTTATTTAGTAGGATCTGGTGGGAATCAGTGTTAAAGGCTATTGACATGTCAAGGAATATGGAGGGGACCATTTGGCCTCTGTTTATAAGATCTTGAATGGTGTTTGTGAAAGATAGCAGGACAGTACTGGTACTGCGTCTTGGCCTAAAGCCATGTTGTGTGGGGGAGAGGAATTTATGATTAAGGAGGTGGGCAAGGAGTTGGGAGTGAATGCATTTTTCTAAGATTTTGGCTAGAGGGGAGAGTATCGCTATGGGACGGTGGTTAGTTAGATCCTTAGAAGGACCATCTTTGTGTAAGGGAATGATGTGGGTTATTTTCCATAAATAGGGTACAAATTGTTCAGAGATAGAATGGTTGATTAGGACTGATATGGGATAGGTGATTGAGGGGGCAGCAATTTTAAGGAATTCATTAGGTAATTTATCAGCTGCTAGACAGTGTTTGAATTTGGAAAGGAGAGTTTTTTTGTAGTTTGTTTGAATCAGGGTGAAAGAGAAGAGGATGGGGAGTCAGAAGACGGAAGTGGTACAGTGAGAGGCTGATTAGTCAGATTACCAAGAAAAGATGTGATTGAGTTAATGAAGTGAGTATTAAATTGTGTAGCTACTGGGTCTGAAACCTTGGAGTTGATATGTGGGGGTAGGGGTATAGTCTGGGTTGAGAAGATTGTTAATATTTTGACAAATTTTCTGGGGTTAAATTGTTGGGTTTGCTGATCTGAAAGGAAATAGTTTTGCTTGTCTATTTTTATCTGTCTCTTAATATGGTTACAGAGCTGCTGATATGTTATGTGGTCTATGTTGGTTTTGGTGTGATAAGTGGACCATGCCATGTCTCTTTGCTTCAGCAGTGCTACGACATCTTTAGATAGCCAAGGTATGTGCTTAGTCTTTGCTCTTATTTTTCTTGTGGGTGCTAAATTGTTGCATATTTTAAAAAAAGTGTTGTTGAAGTAAAGGACTGCCTGATCAAGTGGGAGGTTTTTAATAGGCGATCAGATAATTTGCTGAAAAAGATGGTTGAAAGTGGAGGGTGAAACTTTTTTTTTGTTTCTGATAAATTTATATATTGTGTTGGTTTGTGTCTGAGCTCATTTTCTGTACAAGAAGGTAGGTGAGTGGTCATTGAGGGAGTCTGGAAGGCATCCTTCTAAATAACCTAGATTGGGTTTGTTAGTTAGTGTCTAATCTAGTGTAGACTGCTTTTTAGAGTGTTGATCTAGCTGGGTTGGACAGGATATGGTTTGGGTTTAACTGAAGAGATTTAGGAAATTGGAGGGGCTGTCAGTGTTGCAGGAATTCCAATCCAAGTTACAATCACCCAGGATAATGGTTTCTTGGCTGAAATTAGTTGATGCCCAGGCTAGAAGATTCTCAATTATGGGGTAGGTTGTTGCTGGGGGGGGGGTAGGTGGTTATGATGATAATAGATTTGTTAGGGTTTATTACTAGGCATGTTGTTAAGATTTTGGAGATAGGCAGGTCCGGAGGGGCACTGTTTAATAGTTCCAGTTTTAGTGTGTCTTTATACATAATATCGACACCACCTCCCCTTTTGTTTGGTCTGTCTAATCGAATTATGTTATATCCATTTGTAATAATTTCCTTGTCTTTGATGTGGGGCTTTTGCCAGGTTTCGGTTATTGCTGCAATGCCAGGTAAGTAGGAGTTAAGGGCTGCATGGTATTCAGTCATTTTTGTTTTTGATACTACAGAGGTTAAGATTTATAAAGACTAGGTCTGTGTCGTTGGTCTTTGAAAGTGGGGGAAGGGGGTAGTGGTTAGTAGCATGTTTGGGAGAGAGTGGTGGAGGGCTGGGTAGGAAAATAGTTGCGTAATGAGGGGTGCTGGTGAAAGGTCCAGGGATGAGATGGATGTCAGCCTGGAGTTTAATTTGTGTTATATTGTATAGAGTGAGTTGCCTGAATTTATTGGTTTTACATATCTGTGAGTGGAAGGGCAAGTCCTATGTGTGGGTAAATGTTTGAAAGGTATGAGGAGAAAGGTAGTTGTGTGGTAGAGCTGTGAGCTAATAGTTGCATATGTGTGGGTGTGGCTGTTGGAGGAGGATAGAGGGAGAGTAGCTGGTTGAAGGTGAATGATGGTGCATGAGTGGAGGGAGGTGGAGCTAAGCAAGAGTTGCTCCAAGAGCAGCAGAAAAGCTTGGAAGGTTTTCATTGGCAGCTGTTTAGGGAAAACTGAGCTTCTAAGCTTTTGCATCTATATAGAGGCACTTCTAACTGTCAGTGTGAGAAGAGCAGCACCACAAAAAAGCAAGGCTTGCATATGAGCAAAAGGAAAAACACATTTTAAGCTAACTACCAATCAGGAAAGCACACAATAAGTCTTCTATCAGCAATCCCCAACTGAGACAGGTTAGATCAGCACACTTCTACCACAAGGGTGCAGAAAAATAGCTTCTTAATGTAGAATACCTGGTTTGGAGCCCAAGTGTAACAAGACCGCACAAACTACCTACATCAGCCTCACAACTAACAGATGCAACCTAATACAGTGCAATTAACTACTTAAAGCAGCAGCTGCTAAAGTTCAGTCACAGTATATAAGAGAAATTCAAAAGATACTTAGAGCCCTTTGGTGTGCATCCCAGCTCAAATAGACCTGGTAAACATCTACTGCCACTAGGTGAGTAGTCCCAGTCCTCCTAATGTAAAAAAGCAGTAAAGGAGTGCCCTGAGTGAAACGCAACTACAAACAAACTTAAAATATATGAAATTCTACCATAAACAATATAGGAGTGTACTTTAAACAGCTTTTAAAAGTGTGCATATTCAATAAAAGTCTTTGCTTTTTATAAATAAGCCAAGAGCCACTCAATTGTATAGAATTTATAAAGGCATTAAACACAAGATAAGTTAATTAATAAGCCCTCCAGCCAATGCTGAAATCTCAAGTGTTTCCCCAACCTAAACATACCAGGCTACTTCCTGTGCACAAGATGGGAAATCCACTAACCTCATAATGTAAAAACAGTGCTTGCTAGAGTGTAAAAATATACTACTTTATCCAACAGCTAGCTAGATAAAGATTTCAGAGCAAGGTTATCAGTAGAACACCCAATGAGAGGCAAAATGCACTTTTTCAATATAAGCACAAGGAAAGGCAAATAAATAATTCAAGATATCAACAGCAGTGTTAAAAGGGAGGGACATATTAAGCTCAATTAACAGTAGGGGCTGGACAGCTTAAAAACACCAGGTTTAAAAAGTGAGGGAATCACCAGCAGTGCTTTCGTTAATGTAGGCTTGAAATCTTTTCAGTAAAAGACAAAGGCCCAGAAATTCACTCGGTATTTAAGTATCACTCAAAGAATTTAAACAATGTTGAACATCTGAGCATTTGACAACAGAAATTGCACAATACTGTAGCGAATGAATGAATGCACAATGGTAGCAATGTCACTACAACTGTGAAACATGTCAGTATATTAAGGTGGCCTCACATCATGTTACTGATGCAAGGGATATGTGTGCCTGCAATTGCTGTACTAAGGCAACAACATACAGAATGTCATCGCATTCCCTTGTTCCAGAGGATAATGCTGACTACATGTGTTAAGTGAGGAAAATGTGATCATATGTCATCATTACTCTGAATAAAACCATTGCCATGTCAGAAATGATCATAGCTTTTTCTAATCAATGTCTATACGTGCACACAGAAGAAGTGTTTGACAACAGTGTTAGCTACATGTACAGCCACAATAAGATGGATACAACATGATCTGAGCAGCAATAGCTAAATCTGAAGTAAATACATAAAATCACTAGCTACAGATAAGTGCCTGAATACAAAGCACCACATGACATGTTATCTTATAACTGGGGCAATGCACAGTTGAATGGTTGTCATCATCACTGCACATTAGCTGCATGCTTATGCTAAAAAAGTGGTCAAAGGACACAATAACTCTGCACAGCTACACATAATATATGTATCTGAAGAATAGTCTGTACAGTATGAGGGTGAAAGGCACACTCATAGCTGGCCTCAAGCATACAACATGTGTAACTACACAATGTGTAAAGCACTGCATCAAAGTCATGCAACCCAGGAAAATTCACACTATAATTGTTAGATACTGCAGTTCTGGTAGCATTATGAAATCAATGTGTAGCAAAAGGTTATAGTCCCTGGGGATACAAGGATTTCTTAGTTTAACACTGTGCCATTCTAAATCCATCTCATGAGTGGAAGTGTACATAGAGGTTTGATTGAGGTAGCCAACAGTATATGACAGTAATCACAGTCATGCTGTTTAAGCAGGGAATGGCATCAAATCCTCTACTTATCTAGTTACACAATCTATACAGTGCATTATCAGCAGCCAGCACCAAAACAGATTACTGAGTACTAGTGAAGCATACAGCATCTATGAAGGAACAACATCAGCAGTGTATTTCCAAGGAGATGTTTGTAGTAAAATAACTTGTACAGCCATACAAAGTTGTAAAATTTACCACTACAAATCTGCTTAAACCAATTCTGAATTCATTTAGTCACATAAACAAAGCTGTAGAAGTTAACCATAGCTGTATTTGAACCTTTTACACATCTATTTTCAAATTCTAGAGAATAGTGTACGAAAGGCGAGAACCACAGGACAAGTCTACCTTTTGAAGTGTGACAGTGTGCTTTACAAAGAATGACCCCTTCAGTGTGTCACACAGAAGATGTGTTTGTGAAAGGTGAGATAAGGAGATGATAGTCATCTAGCAGTGTACAACTTGTCTCCAGAGTAGAAATTGATAGAGCACAGCTGCTTTGGAGGACATGCTCACCTGACTCTATACCCACACACACACACACACACACACACACACACACACACACACACACACACACACACACACACACACACACAACTTCCCCAAATTTGGCATTGAACCTCTTACTGTGTATTGGAGACCTCATTAATGTGTTGCAGAGACAGTGTTTCTGTTAAAAGTGGGATAAGGGAGTTGTGTGAAAAGTTAAGTGCATTCTTCTCACAAGAGGTGGATACAGAAGGAAGCATTGCACAGACACACACACACACACACACACACACACACACACACACACACACACACACACACACACACACAAACACACAAGCAAGCTTTTCATGTTGAGCATCAAGCCTCCTACCTATCTAAGGAGCACAGTATTAATCACACGTACCACAGAAGAACTCTGACTCTTAAAGAGAGAGAGTGCACTTTTGACTGGATGACCTCATCATTATGTTGCAGAGAAAATGTTTGTGTAAAAAGTTGGATAAGATAGCTGTGTGTAAAGTTAAATGTATTCTCCTCAGGGGAAATGCATATAGCATCAGGCATTACAAACACACAGACATGCAGACACACGCACACACAAACACACACACACACACACACACACACACACACACACACACACACACACACACACGCACACACACACACACACACACACACACACACACACACACACACACACACACACACACACACACACACACATTTCCTCTGTTGAGTATTGAACCTCCTAGCTATCTAATTACACAATCTAGAGAGCTAGTGTCACAAGGAAAGTCTGTATCTTTATGGTAGAGAGTGCACTTTTGACCAGATGACCTCATCAGTGTGTTGCAGAGAGGATGTTTCTATAATAAAGTTGAATAAGATAGTTGCATACAAAGCTAAATGTATTCTTTTCACAGGAAGTGGATATAACACCAAGTGTTACACACATACAGAAACATAAGTTTCCCATGTTGAGTACTGATCCTCCTATCTAGTTACAAAATCTAGAAAGTATAGCATTATTTGTTAGTGCCACAGGAGAGCTCTGTCTATAAGGATACAAATAAAGCACATTTGATGAAAATTCACTGTTTGGAAGAGATGGTACTGTGCATCACAGGTTTTGGAACAAATGCATATGTGTGCACAGGAGAATGGAACACCACTGTGATTATCCCATGTAATTGCATACTTCTCTACTAAGATTTAGATACTGTCCTTCATGTACATTGTGATACTTTGAGGGCATGTACCTGCTTTACTGTTTTGGATGCCAAAGAAATTCACAGTTGAAAACCAGTGGATTATCAAACTTTCCACTTCATGCCAGGATGATGGCACATTTTTCTTATCTCATACTTCACAATGTTTATTGACAAGACAAACTGACAAGTACTACATAGGACAGTGCACTGCAGAATAAAGACGGATTATGTGTGAAAAGGTTAACCAAAATTGTATCACCGCTGCAAGTGTGACCATTGGAGAACAGACATACATCAATCAACTGAATTAATTGATTCAACATCATTCTGAAATCAAGATAATCTGTTCACAAAATTAATATAAACATACAGATGTTGTGCTATTTTGTACTTTGAACTCAGTGCTGCCATACTGAATTGCACTTCTGATGGCAAATTATTAAAGCATGTGCAATCATATCTTGAAGTGTTTAACTTAGAATGGGATTAACAGTATTCTAAGTTCCTCGGTGGTGACCTTTGTGCAAAGATCTGTAAAAAACAGGCTTCACAATGGCAAGAAGGCACAATAACATAGCAGCAGGATAATGATGTGTCAAGAAAAGGTATAGCAAACATTTACAGCCATGGAAGTCAGACCAAACATTCTGAAACTTTTTTTCATCCATATGGATTTGAACCTTTACAGCATTCCAAGAAAAACATTTATAACTGAGTATTATGTAAGCCCACCACATAGGAAGTCATACTTCTGATAGTTAGCATTTGACAGCAGATTTCAGCAAATGTGAATACATGTATTCATCCTCATTACCTTACTGAGCACAGTAATTTGTACATCTAACAATTCAACTTGTGAAAAGTACCTTAAACTGAATGGACATAGCTAAACACAATGGCACAAAGTGTGTCACAGGAATGTAGTCAAAGGCAATAATATTACAAGCTATTGCCATAGGCTGTGTATTTCTTGCCTGGCACCAAACTTTGAGAAATGCAGAGGAGGAAGAATAATAATATAAAAGAGAGAATATACATCAAAAGAGTGAGATGGAGACAGGGACAAAGTAGCTTATGACAGAAGAAGGATAGCAGTGGTTCAGCATTTAAATAACTCAGTTGAAACACAGTGACAACTTACTGAAGCAGAAGGGGTGAACAGACAAAGACAGAGACAGATGCAGAGAGGAACAGCAACAACGTGTAGGACATGTAGGAACATCTGTATGGTATTTTACTCTTACTTATTAAATCATCATTAATCTGTCATATTTTGTACAATTAGGTGCTTCCTCTAGGGACAAATAAGGGACAGAACAGTGCTACAAACATGAAGACAGATGCAGGCTAAGGATGGTTTAATAAATTTCCCTGTTGGTGTTACAATACTCTTGTAGATGATATCTTGCTACACAATTCAAATTTTATGTTAATTAAATGTTGTATATGGGGAGAAATGCAAACTTTTTCAGTTAAATATAAGAAAGTAATATAAAACGCCATGAAATAATAAATTGAACTACGGCTGTAATCAAACTCATGACACTATGCAAAAACATCAGTCTGCAAACAGGGTAATTATGTCAACATTCCACATAGTGACTCCTTCTTTAGTACATGCACCAGCCAATACGTGTTACACTAACTGATTCACAGTACTGCCTTTAGTCTGCCTTTACTCTATTCTCACATGGCAACAGATTTAAGAACATTTGCACAGAAGTAGCTGGATCGCTGTGAATTAAACTGAGATCATCAGCTTTCAAAATAAGAAGTTAAACAGCATTTACCATCACTCAACATTGTTGCACTATGCCAACATCTACGCAAGTGCATAGGACATGTGAAGTCTTTTGCATGGGGAATTTCCCGATGTGTGTGTGTTGTATGTGAATTTATTTTTCAGTTAGAGTAAATATATGAAAAAGGGATGGATAGAGCAGTGGTGAAAATGGGCAAGCAGAGGGTAGGACAGGGGAAAGAATACAGGAATTTGTAGGAGGATGGTGGGCACTATAACTAACCATACTGCGCAACATAAATGTACAATTGTACACAATTTCCTAACTTTGAAGTGACACCAAACCAGAGATGGGTAACGAGCAGAATAATATTGTATGGCCAATTGGTCCAAATCAAGTGTGTCAAAATAATACGTAAACAAAGTGGAAAGTAGTGTATGGGGTATATTTTTTCTATGGGACACGTGTCTATTTTTTTTCCTTTTTGGAGAGATAGACAAGAGGAATGCTGTGTAAGGTGCTTAGGAATGAGAAGGTAAGGTATGTATGATAGGTTAGGAGACATGTGCAAACATACAGGACATAACAAAACATACAGGGACGGTGATTGAGAAAGAAGCTTGGGGACACCATGATTGAGAATAGTTACATCAGAAATGCACCCATGCCCAGCTTGAGAACAGGGAGAATCTAGCACTCACTCTCAGAACTGTTATCATTTATGCCTTTGTCAGCTACCTTGATCAGTAAATGAAGTGGCAGTGTTTTAGCAATCTGACGCAAGACCTTTTCAAGCCTGCTAATGCATGCACTGACAACTCTCTCTATAATGTCCTCCACCAGCCCTGTCAGCTCCTGCTGGGTGACAAAATCACCAACCTCCACTTGTACTACCTCTGGAGGACACCACAGCACCAGCAGCCAGGGCAAAGCTACCTAATGCAGTTATAGCAGGTGTAGGGTTGTGGAGGCAGCATTTATCGGTTGTGAACCCAAAGTGCTGGATGCCTCTGCTGCCATCTGTTGAGTTATGGCAAGATGAGATTAAGTGGTCAGTCTACCTCTCTGTGCTGATGTTCATTTTGTTTTGTCAGCAACAAGGTAAGCAAACAACAGAATGTTAATATTTTATACCCCCCCCCCAAAAAAAAAAAAAGATAATTAGATCCATGGCATGTCACATTAATTTTTTTATTCAATACAATTTTGGATGCAATACATAAATAGTTATAACACTTTAGTATTATAGACCTTTGTCACATGCACATCAATATTTGATATTAAGGTATGAATGTGTCATAAAATAGAGACATCCTACTGCCAGGGTATAAGTAAAAGCAGCCTTTATTTCCCTATGATGGATATGATATATGTATTCAAATGTAATAATTGCTATTACCATATTTGAATTGTTTCTCTCATTTTATTGTTGTTAATATTTTATAAATACTATCCTGTAATAAAAACTAATTGCTGCTTCACACACAGTTAAACTGGTGTTCTCATAGCCTAATGCAAGCAGAAAGAGTTATTGTGAAAAGCATGCATGCTTGCTATCAAGGTTGTAATATGCCTGCTCCTGGCTTAAATTTGGACAGGAGTCATACTTACCCCATTCTTCTTTGAGGTGAGCTAATCTGTCTTGGTGCACTTAATGGTTTGCAGCTATTTCCTCTGCAGGTATACAGCACAACAGATAAAGAAATATTTATGAAAGCACAATAAGTAACTGCGTTGGTTGGTTACATATTTAATGCCATATCATTTTCGGGTTATGGGTCAGTATACTTACACAACTAGGGATGTTCACAGTCCAAAATGCAACCATCAGCTTAGGAGGTCCTGCTTGCACTTCATAAGGACACTATAGTGATGACAACATTGTTCACCAGTGGGTGGAATGCCAGTTGCATTGGAGACAGCCTTGGCTAAGCTATTCCATGTCTCAGCCTTATACTGAGACCTGGTATAGTACTCATGCAACAGCCTATAGCTGTAGCACTTCATGAAGAGTGCCACAAATATTCTGGACTCCTCAGCACCCTACCTTTCTGTCTAAATTTATCATCATTCTCTCCATAGCCAGCCATGTCTACAAAAGTCAAACTTACAAGACATGCTGAATTAGTACCCAGTTCATGCCTTGTATGTAACTGGCTATACGCAAAACCACACATCCTTGTCTACTGCATTTGCAGAATTGAAAACAAATGGATTCCTTGGCAGATATATAGGCACTAATTACATCATATAGCAATAAAAGTGTGAAATGTGCCATTGAGCTTTGTCATGTGTGATGCTCAACTTATTGTCACAGATTGTAATGTTCATCAATGGAATACTTAATGGCATGCTTTTAATCCTTACAGTTTGGAAGGAGAAAGAGGATGAATTGTGACATATTGTGATGTTGGGGCTTATACAATGTTAAACTATTGTTGTATGAACTGGAAATCAAATTCATGGGATAAAGCATGCAAAAATTTAAACTTAGATTATTAATTGACATTCCCACAGCAGAACAACCATGTAAATATGGAAAATAGAGATAGTGGTTAGCAGAGGGAGAGAATGGGAGGAAAAGACGTAGGGGAATGCTGGGCTTTTAATGCAGGACATTCCTCATGGGTAGGGTGTAGGTTCTCGTATGCTTGTTCAAAATGTGTGGAGGTCCCTCCTGCTCTATAGTGTGTTTGGCATGATGGTAATTTAGTGAATCCTGATTCACTTTTCATTGATGTGGGTGGTTTATCTTCTTTTAAGGGGTTTCGCAACCTTTGAGGTATGGGGAATTTGGGGGGAGGGGCAGAGGGGAGGGGGTGTCCTCTCAGGGGGCAAGATGAAGGCCAGGGGATGCATTCTCCCATTAAGGTGTAATTATTGCAGCATATGCTCCAGCAATTTCCTGATTTGTCACTTAAGGAAGAAATAATTGATAGATTTTCCTGGGGGGGGGGGGTTCTGTTAAATCAAAGGTGATGGGGGATGGAGTAATCTGTAAGAACTTGTGATCAGTATGGGGGAAGGATTATATCTTGGAGAGTTTGGTAGAGAAGGAATGGCAGGTGAGTAGGTTATCGGGCCCTTTTGATAGCCCTCCCTTGGCAGTTTTAAGGTCTCACCATTGAGTCTGCTTCCTAAGCAGTTGGCCGGCAAGTTACAATTCATTCACCATTTGTCATACCTGGAAGGGAACTTCATTAATGACTTTATTTCAGTAGAGGATGCCAAGGTCAGTTATGCATTTTATTTTGGATGATGCTGTGAAGGTTATTCAATGGTTTAAGGATCCATGGTTGGTAAAGGTGGACACTGAATCTACGTTTCAACCTTTGCTGGTGCAGGAGGAAGAATGACCATTGTTGGGTATGATGGCTGGGAACAAATTTTACTTTGACAAGGCTATGACAATAGGATGTTTGGTAGCCTGTGCTACTTTTTAAGAAATTTACTATTGTACTCCTTTGGGTTTGGCAGCAGCAAATGGACATAAAAAAGGGTGGTGCATTACCTGGATGATTTCTTTTTACAGTAGGTGAAAGGTTTGGGGGAGCATGGGAAGGTTTGTGAAAGTTTTTTGGGGATGTGTGAAGAGCTGGGAGTCCCATTGGCTATGCAGAAGCTGGAAAGTCCAGTTAAGGCACTGTATTTATTGGGTTTATTAGTGGATGCAGAGCATGGGTTGTTTTGTTTATCTGCAGATTAGATGAGTGGTCTGCAAAGATAAGGTGTGGATTTGGGAAATTATGGAGCTTTTAGGGTTTCTGACCTTTGCATGTCAGGCAGTTTATATGGGGCCTACTTTCTGTAGGTCAGTGGTCACTGGACTTCTTGTTAAAGGGGGAAAGAGCAAACATCATTGGGTTAGTATTAGCATGTTGGTGTGGGGAGATTTGTCACTTTGTCCTTCTTGGAGTGGTTTAATGGTGTTTCCTTTTGGCAGAATGATTAGGCTGGCCAAGGGGACTTAAAATAGTTTACAGATGCAGCAGAAGGTATAGGAATGGGTGTTTGTGGCATGGAAGGGTTTGCGGCTAATTGGCCAGCAGATTTGAAGGATGAGTTGAAAAGGGATGTTGCCTTTTTGGAGTTATGTCAATAAGTTGATTATACAGAGTTTGTTAATTAATTTTTCTTTCACAGGTGTGCATGAGGCAAGGGCTAGGAATGGTATTGCTGACAGGTTGTCTCGATTTCAGTTTTCCAGGTTTTGACAGTTGGTTCCAGGGGCAGTTGAAGAGCCAATTGTGTTGTCAGATAAGGTATGGCATCTTGGGTTGAAGTAACCAGATGACTGATGCTGCAATCTTGGGCAGCATCAAACAGGAGGGCATAAGGAAGGGTATTATATAATTTTGATAAATTTATTTTACTGTAGCCTGAAGTGGACAAAGTTTGGTTGGAAGAACTATTATTACAATATTTGGCTTGGACTTGGGTGCATGGTAAGGTAGTGTAGTCAGTCAAGATGGACCTAGCAGCAATTAGTATATTTGTGCCGGTGGGTAGGTTGTATGATTTCACTAAGTCCTGGACAGTGAGGCTGGTGTGAATATGGATATGCATTGGCCTTTGATAAAATAGGTATTAAAAGTTTTATTTAAGGGTTTAGCTTTAGCAGTTGATGACTCAGTGGATTATGTTTTGTGGGTAACCTTGTGTTTATGGGTGTAATTGGAGCACTGAGTGTGTCACAACTGTTAAGGTCACTAGTTTGGGGAGATGTCATGTTTTTTTCTGTGATAGTGCACATTTGGTTGCACAGATCTAAAATGGATCAATTAGGGAATGGCACACATATATTTCTTGAGAAAGATAAGAGTGATTGCTTGGATGTGTCTAGTGAGTTGGGCTGGAAGATGAATGCAGACTCATGTGGAGAGCCCTCAGGACTTGGTTTTTTCAGTTGAGAGGGGGTAAGGTGGTAACAGGTAATCAGTTTGTATGTGTAATAAGAAGCGATTTGCATTGTATGGGTTTTCTGGTAGAGAGGTTTTCCACTCATTCTTTTCACATGGGTAGAGCTTCAGAATTAGCGAGGTAAGTAAGGCAGATCAGTTAAGGTCATTTAGAGTAGTGGGTCGTTGGTCTTCAAATCCCTTTTTATCTTATATTAGATAATGGATTAAATTGATTGGTTTAAAAAAAAAAATAGATTTTGTGTGTTGGAGAAGGTCAAAAAACAGGAGAGAGGAGGTAACTGGTCAAATTTCCTTGAATATAGAGAGACCTTTTGGCAGGTATTATTGAATGCAACCATGAAACCTGGCTTAAATGACAGAATATTAATTAGTAGTTTGCTTAATTTGAGAGCAGAAATATTTGAATTAAATGGAATAACTAAGAATATATAGTTTATTAACACAACCACTGAAAGGGACCATAAATGCAAGGATATTTTATTGCGTGGGTGGTTGTTGTTTAGGTTTTAGTTTGTCTATAGGAGGTGTAGTTCAAATATGACAGCAGGAATTGCATATCAACTAATGTTATTAAAATATAAGGTTAGGAAGTTCCAGGTAGTAGGTTTTAGCAATATTGTTTTTTACTGTTTAAAGAATAATGATTAGGCTTTTACTACTGAGATATTACTGTGTATAAAGTATGAAGAATTTTTTAAGTAATTTATGTGGATCACATGACCTTATGGGTATTTTAAACAAGGGGAACTGATGTGTTATTTTGTATCTGATGAAGTTCCATTTTGTTGAAAGCGGATAAAGGAACGAAAGCGCTCATACAGCCTTTCTTGGAACTGTTTTGGTGTGGCTTCCTTACTTAAGAAGTACTTCTAGTGCCTTGGATGATTTATGGATACTGGACAATTTATATATATATATATATATATATATATATATATATATATATATACATACATATATATATATATATATATATATATATATATATATATATACATACATATATATATATATATATATATATATATATATATACATACACACATAAATATATATATATATATATATATATATATATATATGTACATATACATATATATATATATATATATATATATATATATATATATATATATATATATATATATATATATATATATATATGTATGGATCTAGGACTTTTGATCGAAAGATCACAAGTGCAAATCCATTACGGGCAATGTCAAAGGAAAAAACTTCAAAGACCAATTCACGCTAGGTTCAAGCAAGGCACCCTTTATTACTTGCAGCAAGGAGACAAAGCATGTAGGCACAAGGTTTGTCTAGCTCTTTGGTGATCAGTATGTTATTCTTATACAGTTCTTTTCATGTCACATAGAAAATGTTACTATTCTATTGCTGACGTAGTTAGACACAGCTTTCTGTATTGTTTTACAGAAAATGTTACTAGACTTATTGCTGACTAGGTTAGATTATTTGCTAACTTGCAAAACATTTTGAGAAAAACAACCTGGCCTTGGGCTTATTTTAGCCCACCTTAGCTTTTTGATTCTTCAGTTGTGTAGTTCTAATACATGTGCTACATTTTGCCTAGATTCAAGGTACATTTCTAGCTTTGGTACAAGTAATGCTGACTATGGTTTAAACTTTCAAGCATCTATTGTTTTCTTTGTCAAAGCTTCTAGCAGCTGCATACTTTGTCATGGCATAAGCAGAAATTAATATCTCTTTGTTAGGTTTCATGACATTAGCAGAAATGAAATGTCTCTTATTTTCATGACATTAGCAGAAATGAAATGCCTCTTGTTAAGTTTCTAATAGCTGTGCAGATTCATGCAGTGTGAACAGAATAAATGTATTAACCCTTTTAAACCTCGAATGCACTAAGCATGCATATTACTATTATATATTTTTCTAACATTTCCCCCCTTTTAATACTTTTATTTTAGTTTTAAGATAAGCATAAACAGTTTTTTCTCCCCCTAACCTCTTCCTACTCAGGATTTGCAGTTAAGAGAGTCATTCAGTTTAAACTTATGAAAGCATTTTCAGTTTTTCAGCAATTCTTTAAGTTCAGCACCTTGGTATAAGGATTCCGAAACTGAAATGTCTATATATAAAGTCTTTAATCAGTCTTTTTATGCAGGGGATGCAGCAGCACACACATACCACCAGTAGGATTATTCCTACACAGATGGCAATCAGAATGTTTATCAGGATACTGCCCCACCCCCCAAAAAAATTCTGGAAAAAGTCCGTCAATGGATTTGGTCCTGGTTTGGTCATGCCTGACACCTGCTGAATTGCCTCAAGATGGTTGTCTATCTCGTGTTTGTGGTCAGCAATATACGAACAGCACTCCTCCTGGATTAAAGCACACGTACCTCCTCTCGCCGCTAGGGTGAAGTCAAGAGCCATGCAATTATGAAGCACCACTGTTCGCATGGCAGTCAGTTCATCAAGTCACCAGTTCTAGGGCAGAAAAGGTTGCATTGCTCATTATTTTGAGAAGCTTAGACAATTTTCTCAGTTTCCAGATTGATTTCGTTACTCCATATGCTGGCAGTACACCTGCCCACAATATAACAGTATCACTCAAGTCCATATGTGACAGTCCATTTTTCCCTAAGCCCACAGCATGATGGTTTTTCCAGCCTGCATTGATTTGCCCCACTGGATTGACAGGCTTTTTGATTTCTTGAACATTCCAAATTTTTCTTTGAGGTAAAACTGCTGTGTGTCGTATGGCCGGAACCAGGTACCCCAAAAAACAACTTCCGGACGAATTGTCAGGTAACCATTTATATGCTTTCCTACCACATACAAAGTAACAATCTTCTACTTTGGTAGTAACTTTACTATGCCCTGGTTCTGCATGAAACATTTTTTTGTCGATTATACACAGTTGTCTATAGAGGTTAGCATTATGTTTTACTTCACCAATTGTCCTATGCATCAGTTTAACAAATGAATCATAGCTTGTGTTGCAATAGGATCTAATGTTATCAGGTTTAGTGTAGCATCTATAGGGAACAGTCACACTGGAATTGCTCCAACCCACCTGAACTGTATAATTCTTGTAAAAACACACAGTTCCCTTCTGTCAAACAGATAAGTGCAATGTTACTTTATCTTGTGATGTGACATCTGATGTATCATAAATTAAGTTTTTCAAGGTCTTGTTGGCTCCTAGGGGAACTGAAGTTAACAGTAACCCCCCATATGCTGTTGGCAAAGCTGTGCAAATCCAGCAATTTGAAACATTGAAGGTCTCAGCATACACATATTTGATTGCCTGGTAAGTGTTAAAGTTCGGGTACCACTCTGCATGCCACTCTGCATGCTTGTTTAGTTCAATTTGTGTGGCTGGGAAAAGGAATGGCCACAACAAAATGATTATTGTCACTAGTACAGTCAACAGGATGATTATGCAATACTTTTGAGGAAACAGTTGCTCTGCATTTCTGTTTTCTCCGACTCTTCCAAGTAGGTGTATTTGGATCTTACTGGATTCCGTCATCTTTATTTCGGACACATGCTCTTACTCTCTGCCCTAATAGGACCTTTAGCACCGATGGTTTCTTCACTGGGGTTGAGACAGATCAGTCCTATTGATCTGACCCCCCCCCCTTTGTAGCCAGACTTTGTGCTGAGGGCCCCGATGGAGAGGTAAGATTTTTTGTCCAACTCAAAGTTCTTAACCAGCTTGCAGTGCATCAGGTGTATCCACGAAGCTCGTTCTGCTATCTTGACTGCAGTGGGTGTTGAAAAAAGCACCTGGTAGGGACCTTCCCACCTTGGTGATGACCAATTCTTTCTCTTGATGTTTTTGATCCACACCCAATCTCCGGGCGTCACTGCCACTTCTGATGTCTTGGTTTGTTTTCTATCTGAAACAGAAATTGACTGCAACAGATGTTTAGAACTCAACAACTTTTTCATATATTCAGCTAGTGTGAAATCAGCTTTCTGGTCTGATGACATGAGAAGTTTCCACTGGGGTGTATAATAAGCCCTTCCAAATAATTTTTCAAAAGGAGTCAATCCTTTTGCTGTAGGGACAGTTTGCATGCTCAACAGTACCAAGGGCAAACAGTATAACCAGTTTTTTTCCTGTCTCAGCTATTAATTTTCTCAATTTGTTTTTTAGTATACCATTATGCCTTTCAACTAGCCCTGCAGATTGTGGATGGTACACGCAATGATTTTTTTAAAGAAATACCAAAATGCTTACTCAACTGCTGTATGGTTTGATTTACAAAGTGTGTACCATTGTCACTGTAGATCCTTTCCGGAATACTAAACCTAGGAATGATTTCCTTGACAAGTACTTTTGCCACTGTAGCTGCATCTGGATTTTTGGCTGGAAAGGCTTCCACCCATCTGGAAAACACATCTACAATGACAAGACAATACTTCTTATTTTCACATTTGTTCAATTCTATGAAATCCATACAGATAGTGTGAAATGGCTATGGTGGTGTAGGGAAACTCCCTTGCTTGGGCTTTATCGCCCCCTGTGCATGATGTTTGTTACAAATCTGACACATCAAACAACATTTTTTAGAGTAGTTTGTAAATCCATACATTGTGAACACCTGGTTCACCAGCTGTACCATCCCCCCTGTTGAGACATGGCACTGCCCATGGCTCAACAAAGCTGCATATCGAAACAAATTAGAGGGTAGTATCAGTTTTCCTTCTCTAGAGATGTACAGCCCCTTTTTGAGGATTGCTCCTCGTTTTATCCATCATTGTTTTTTAGCTTGCGTAGTGGGTGTCTGCATTGTTGTAAACATATCTAAATCTAAAACCTCAGAGGGTTGTAATTTCTCATTTAAAAGAAATACTTCTGTGGCTGCTTGTTTTGTAGCTGTATCAGCTCTCACATTACCTTTTGAAATCCTATTTTGTTGCTTGGTGTGAGCTGTGCATTTACAAATGGCTACTTTCTGAGGTAACTGAATAGATTCTAAAAGATCTAAAATAAACTGTGCATGATTTATAGGTTTGCCAGTAGATGTTATCATTTCCCGGTTTTTCCACTGTTGCGCAAAAACATGCACAGTAGAAAAAGCGCACTGGCTATCAGTAAAAATGTTTACACATTTACCCTTTGCTAAGGTACATGCCCGTGTCAGGGCAATCAATTCTGCTGGCTGTGCAGATAAGTTGTGTGGTAAAGGTTTTGCTTCTACAATCCCAGTATCAGAAACTACTGCATATCCTACTAGGTTCTGTCCTGCAGGACCCCTTCTGCACGAGCCATCCACGTAGTATGTCACCTCGGCATTATCCAAGGGGACATCCGTGAGATTTTTTCTAGGTAGTGTCTTTTGCTCAATTACCTGCAGGCAGCAGTGTGATGTGTCGTCTGCAGGGGTCGGGAACAGAGTAGAAGGGTTTAAAGTAGTGCAGTGCTCAATTGTCATATGAGGTTGGCTCAACAATATAGTCATACAGGAAAGATGCCTAGCAGGGGAAAGATATGCCACTTTTCTTGTAGTAAAATAATCATGACTGCATGAGGTACTCTCAAAGTGAGAGGGTGGAACAAAACTTCTGAGGCTGAAGCCTGTACTGCCATTGCAGCTGCAACTACTGCTTGCACACAGTGAGGTAAGGATTGTGCCACTGGGTCTAGTTTTGATGAATAGTAAGCAATGGGGCGTTGCTTATTCCCATGCTGTTGTGTTAATACTGATGTCATGTAACCCTGCTTACAATCTACAGTTTGGAAAAAACATTTATGGTAGTTTGGCAATCCCAGAACTAATGAGGATGCTATTAACTGCTTTAGTTTGCAGAAAGCAGATTCTGCTTCTGGTGTCCATTGCAACAAATCCTGCGCTGCCATAGACTTCTTATATATAAGGTCAGTCAGAGGTGCAGATTCCAAGGCATAGTTTGGAATCCAGCTTTGGCAAAAATTAGTTGTACCCAGGTAGGACATCATTTCCTTCTTGGTAGTGGGTTTTGGTGCTTGCAAAATTGCTATTTTTCTGTCCTCATCTAATGTTTTACCTTCCTTGGATATTACATATCCTAGGTATTTGACTTGTTTTTCCAAAGCTGCAGTTTACTTTTATTTACCTTATGTCCTTCAGCGGCTAAAAATCGTAGGAGTGCTATGGTATCTTCTCTACAATCCTGCTGAGTGGGGGCTGCCAGCAAGATGTCATCAACATAAAGTAAAATATAACTGCCTCTTGGTGGGGTGAATCCTGCCAAGTTGCTTGCCATTTCTTGTGAGAATATCGTTGGACTTTCACAATATCCCTGTGGTAGTCGTGTATATGTATACCTTTTTCCCTGAAATGTGAATGCAAACCAATACTGGCTATCAGGGTGTATCAGTATCAAAAATAATGCATTGCTAATGTCTACCACAAAAAAATACTTCTGTTGAGGTTTTAAATCATTCAACAGGGTGTGTGGGTCTGGCACCGTGGGTGCTCTTGGTATTACCGCATCATTTACGA
The DNA here is from genome assembly GCF_019279795.1 of Protopterus annectens. Classification (NCBI taxonomy): domain Eukaryota; kingdom Metazoa; phylum Chordata; order Ceratodontiformes; family Protopteridae; genus Protopterus; species Protopterus annectens. Next base: position 1,957,127,598 of record NC_056733.1, read on the forward strand.
CTTGTAAATCTTGGACCATACGCCATTCTCCATTGGCCTTTTTAACTGGAAATAAGGGTGTGTTACATGGTGAATTGGGAGATTCTACTAGTATCCCTCCTTTAAGTAAGGCTGCTATAATAGGCTTTATTCCTGTCTCTGCATCTTTTCTTAAGGGATACTGTCTTTTTTGTGGTTTGAATGCTGACTTTGGCGTGATAGTAACTGGTTCCGCTGTACGAATGAGTCCTACATCTGATTTTTATGTTGACCAGAGGGTCTCTGGTATATTTAATAAGGCATTTTCTTCCTCCTTTAATAGGAGTGTCAATCAGCTGTCCTCACTAGACTGCTAGTGCACAGCTGGGTTGGTCTGAGTTATCCAATTCAACTTCTGTATTTGTATTCCCTGTTCTGACAGTTCTAGTTCTGTCTGTTTCTTCCATCTTGTGACTTTTTCTCTTAGATCTGCCCATTCTATATTTCTGTTTTTGGTTAAGCTAACATGTGGTAATTGATTAGATTTATAAAGTGCAAAGAACTCCTGGGGCATTGAACAGCTGGCTACACTGTTCCCCTCTGTGTCCCAGTACAGGTTATGCAATATCAATCTGTTTGCATGATTCTTAAATAATTTTTGCTCATATTCCTTATCAGGTCCTGGTGTGTTACAATAATACAGGGTACAGTGCAACAGGTGTTGCTTATCAATGTCAAGGGAGGGGAACTTGCTGATGGCTACATTCATTAACTCTTTGGTCACAGTCCCTGGACCAGTCGTAACCAAGTCCTGGCTGTACCAATAAAACATTTCACCCTCCGATTGCACTGCAAAGGTATCAATTTGTCGCTGTGCTTCCATACCCTGCATGGTTGGGACTACTGCTATACCAAATAGCTGTATGAGGTCTCTGCCCAAGAGGTTTACTGGGCATTTTTCAGAAACAACAATTTTGCTTTTTTGTGTCAATCCTGAAACTGGATCAGTTATTGCAATGTTACGGGAGAGAGGCTCCCGATACAGCTGTCCATTAGCTGCTTTGACCAGTATGTAATCAGGTGACTCTGAGTTTTCTGGCAGTTTGGAGGGATGTATTACGGTTCATGATGCCCCTGTGTCACACAAGAATTTGACTTCCTTCCCTTCTACCAAGAGTGTAACTTCTGGTTTCGTGTCTGCTAAATAAAGCTCCATGCTTAATAGAGCTAGGTTTAATATTTCATTTTCTTCATTGTGTCTAACTTCTTGCACTTTCTCTACTCCCTTTATCACATTTTTATTTGTCCTTTCTTTACTAGCCCCTTCTAGTGATTCCTGACTACCATATAGTCAGTCCTCACCCTCCTTGTCTTCCGTTGTTGCCTTCTTGTTTTTCTTGCAATCCCTTGCCAAATGTCCCTTTTTACCGCATTTAAAATACTCTCCTCTTTTCTTCCGCCCTTCAAAGTCCTCTGATCATTGATCAGATTGTTTTTTTTCCTGTGTGTTTTTCTCGCCCTTTTTCCCTGACTGTATTACATAAACCTCTGTTCCATCTTCTACAGAAAATACTTGAGCTTTTTTTTTCTTTTTGCTATTAAAATGCCTTTTGGCATGCCTAGCATATTCAAGTAATGATTGTAACCTGCTTGTATGATGGTCTACCATGTGTTTTGTAATAAAACTGCTTATAGGTGCACTGCTGCCCTTTGAAAATGCATTCTTTAATTGCTGTTCATATGGGGAATCTTGTGTTTGATCTTCAGGAACCTGCATTCCACAGTGGTTATTAAAACACTCTAACAATCTGGCATAGTACCGGTCAATTGTTTCACGTTTTTGTTGGATGCATTGATTAATGCAAGTCCAGTCTGCCCTAGGTTTTCATTTTTCAGAGATGCAGTCTGTACGACCTTTTACTCTGGTGTCTAATTCTGCGCTGCTATGTGGAAGGGGTCTTTGTGCAGCGTCACGGGGATTCCAGTTCCCACTAATCATGTACCAATTTGACCCTACAATTTGTCTAACTACCTTTTCTATCTCTTTTCCATTTAAGTTATAACTCAGCCTCATTCCTTGTAAATCTTCTGAGAATTTTCTAAAATTAACCTTTGGATGGGGAATTCCCTCAGTGGCTTTCCGGATATCTTCCAGAGTCCAAGGTCTATACACAAAGATAGTTGGGTCCTGATTGTCTTGACCTGCCTGAGGATTGGGTACTTCTATAAGTGGACATATTTCTTCTTCTTCACTTATAGATCGTGAATTTTTAACCATTTGCCATAAGTCGATGCCTTCTTCTGAATTACCTGCCTTTGTTCGGGACCTGGTCCCGATGGGATCTCTAATTTTAGTCAGTTTTAGTTTCATAATATCTCTATCTTCAGTGACTACAGGATATCATGGGGGTGGACTAACCTGTTCACTTGCTTCATATTCTGGTAAGGGAGGCGGAGGTGCTGATGCTATTACTAAATTATTGTCCTCCTTATCTAAAAACATTGCTTTTGAATTTTTGTTCTTTTGTTCCCTACGGTTTACTTCCTCAGGCCACCTGCGTGCCTGAGGAATTCCTAATCGAAGTTGCTTTTTTACCAGACCTTTGGAATTGGTTTTGAGCTGCTTGATAAGTTTGATAAGCAAGGATTTTTTTAATTTTCCGTCGAATTCGTATTTATTTACCCATTTTGAATAATATCTAATAATGGCGCACTGCAACTACATATATTTTGCTTATTCCATTAACGGCGGATTTTGGGGTCTTTTTGTGCAATTATTATCCATTTTGTTCTACCCTTTGATCGTTACGTAACTTTTCTCAGTTTTAACGTAGTACCACGGATTTTGTTATAGTCTCTTCAGAATGACTGCCTACTTATTCTGTTTCTCCTGATCTATGACAAGACAGTAATCTTTTTTGTCCCTGACTTGTAAGAAAAATACAGTCTGACAAAAACAATACATATCTAGTCCCTGATTGATCTAAAACAGAAAACAGAAAAAAGTAGATTCACCTTACCTGAGCCCACGTGATTGACCACCGATCCGCAGAGACCCGTCCTTCAGTCACAGATCAGAAAGTGGAAGGCCTCTTTTGAACGACAATTCAGTCGGAGGACTTTCCATATAAGAAGAACCGAATTGGTTTCTTCCCCATATGGTTTCAACTACCTGGCCGTCTGATCTGAGGTGTAGAGAGGGTTCCAGTCCAAAGGACCAATCTGTCAAAGGAAAAAACTTCAAAGACCAATTCACGTTAGGTTCAAGCAAGGCACCCTTTATTACTTGCAGCAAGGAGACAAAGCATGCAGGCACAAGGTTTGTCTAGCTCTTTGGTGATCAGTATGTTATTCTTATACAGTTCTCTTCATGTCACACAGAAAATGCTACTATTCTATTGCTGACATAATTAGACACAGCTTTCTGTATTGTTTTACAGAAAATGTTACTAGACTTATTGCTGACTAGGTTAGATTATTTGCTAGCTTGTAAAACATTTTGAGAAAAACAACCTGGCCTTGGGCTTATTTTAGCCCACCTTAACTTTTCAATTCTTCAGTTGTGCAGTTCTAATACATGTGCTACATTTTGCCTAGATTCAAGGTACATTTCTAGCTTTGGTACAAGTAATGCTGACTATGGTTTAAACTTTCAAGCATCTATTGTTTTCTTTGTCAAAGCTTCTAGCAGCTGCATACTTTCTCATGGCATAAGCAGAAATTAATATCTCTTTGTTAGGTTTCATGACATTAGCAGAAATGAAATGTCTCTTATTTTCATGACATTGGCAGAAATGAAATGCCTCTTGTTAAGTTTCTAATAGCTGTGCAGATTCATGCAGTGTGAACAGAATAAATGTATTAACCCTTTTAAACCTCAAATGCACTAAGCATGCATATTAATATTATATATTTTTCTAACAGGCAAGCATACTTATGTGAAAGTGCTTTTCACCGAAGGAGCACTTTTGCGTAAGTATGCCTGTTGCAGAGGTCGTAGTACGGTGTGGATAAGGGAAAATTCCATTTTCCCCACTGTAGTGCAATCTCAGAGGGAGAATATTTAAGTAGGGGGTATGGGGGCACAACCCCCCACATGGGTGGTGCAGGGGAGCTTACCCCTCTGCAAAATCATTAATTTAGTGTTGTTTTTTTTTTTTTTTTTTGTTGAACACACTTTTACATAAGCGCTTTTTCGATGAAAGCACTTTTGTTAAAGTGTGTTCGGTGGGAATGGATTCAGACTTTTGATCTCTAGATCAAAAGTCCTAGATCCATATATATCTTTATATATATATATATATAGATAATGTATATATATATATATATATATATATATATATATATATATATATATTTATATGTAGATATATAGATATGTATTTTTAGGAAAGTAAATTGTCATCCTGGGCCATTCATATATTCATATATTCATTGGGTGGTGAAGAGGGATGCTGTTAGGATGGCTGGCAAGGAATTGGGTTTGCATCGATTTGGCGAGAGAGTCAGGTGGCATGGCAATAGAGGTCTTAGGTGGAACCAGCTTATGTAGGAGTTTGCATTTATGCAGTCATGGGTAGGGCATCATTGAGTATTGGTGGTATATCTGGCTTCTAAGGACTTGGGAATAATTCCTAAGAAGCAGTTGCTGTTTAGGATAAGGGAGGATTTGGTTATGTTGAAGAGGTTATATTCAGGTATTTGCATTATATGGTCCAAGATAGTAACAGGATTATGTTGGAGGAATGCTCTAGTTTTATGACATTAGAGTGGGCACTGCAATTTATTAATTGTAGGTTGGCACAGCAGTTGGATGCTTTGGGTATGCACACAATAGAACATTGGGACTTTGATAACAGGGACCTGATTTGGTTTAGAAACAGTGGAGTGCACCAGAATGAGTTTGGTTTGGATCTGTTTAATGTACATTTAAGTGTATTTTTGGAGGGTTTTATGAAAGGTCTTAATTAAGTGAGGGGAGACAGACCAAATAGGTTAGGCTGGTGGGTGGAGAAGAGGAGCAGGTTTGTGCTGATGCAAGGAGTTTGGGGGATGAAAGCAAGCAGTATGACACTGGTTTGATTAGTAAGGATAAGTGAACAGTGGTGTGGACACTGCTGATTTGGGCAGGATGAGTGGGGATATGCAACTCTGATGTATGATTACAATGATGTTACATGTTGTGATTACTAGGATGTTCATGTTGTGATTAACATTTTGGAATAATGCAATAAAGTTATGTTGCTGTAATTTATAAGTGTCATCAAATGCTATTTTGGTATGATGTGTTTTATTGAAGGTGGCTGGGACAATTAATTAACTGCACTTACACCTTGAGCCATCATATGTCACAAATGGAATTCAAATACTCAGTACTGTCCAGAGTGTTTTAGAAAGTGCACCATTGCCAGGAGTGTTTGCACTACATAAGGTAGCCTAAACTAAATTTTTACTTTTCACTTTAGGTAGTCAACCATGTTTCTGTGCTGCAAAATGCAGATTAAGAAAATACAGATTGAGAATAATTTAAATGTTCATAGATTCATAGGCTCATAGGTTGGTACTACGCTATCAGACTTATGGCCTATACAAACCTAGCCATAACATTTCCTTGGCTATTTCTTCCCACACTATTTACTTCCCTGGACCCCTGTCTAACAAGGCGACTGATGTGATCCCCGGGGTGAATTTCTGAGCTCCCATGCAATCATCAAGGTTCTTTTTGAAGAGGGCCAAAAAGGCTGTCTGCTTGACATATATGGGCAGTCTATTCCAGAGTCTGGGGAGTCTTTGGGTCAAGAATATATCCCTCCAGCATGTTTTGTTCATTGTTTTAACAAGGTTTAGATCCCTGGAGCGTGTGTCTCTGAGGGATTGGAATTTCTTTAAGTGTAGCATGTCCAACAGCTCTGAGTTTGACATGGCCTTGATGTTAAGCAGAGATCACCACTGAGTAGACGAAATGCGACAGAATATAGTTGGAGTTTTTTTAGACAGTCATCATAGGCCATCTGATTAACACCTGTGATTCTTTTAGTGAGGTATTTCCGTTGCCTTTCCAGTTGTTGCAGATGTCTTGAAAGGTACATATGAAATGGGGCATTGTATTCTATAATGGGCCTAATGAGGGACAAGTACAGTGGGACAATGACCTCCTTTTTTCTGGATGAAAAGCCCTTAGTGATGAGGTGTGCTACATAGAAGGACTTTAACGTGCACCATGTTATGGCGATTTGGTTATCAAAGGTGAGACCACTGTCCACCTGTGTCCCTAAGTCTCTTATCCGACTTTCAGGGTTTAGTGTACTGCCACCTATGTGGTAATTCATGGGTACATGTTTTTTCCCAAAGGGGATAAGTCTTGGCATTGAGCTTGAGCCCATGGCTTTGGCACTAAGCATCTGTTTCTCTAAGGATGTTTTGTAGAATATCCACATTAGTTGGGGACTCAATAATGGCTCCCAGTTTGCAGTCATCTGCAAACTTTGTTAGCTAGAGTCCCTTAGTGTTGACCTGTACTTCAAGAAGTAGATGCCAAACAAGAGCAACCCAGGACTGAACCCTGAGGTACTCCACTTGTCACTTGTCTGGAGCTGGATTTGGAGTCAGCTACTTTTACAGTGTGGGTTCTTTCAGTAAGCCAGTTGGCAAGCCATCGAGTGACATAGGGATTAATGCCCTGCTTAGTATGTTTATCTATAATTCCAGAGTGGGGGATGGTGTTAAATGCCTTGGCGAGATCCAGATAGGCTGTGTGGACCACCTTACCCTTGTCCACAGCTCTGGGGACTGATTTGAAGAAGTTAATCAGGTTCAGGAGACAATATCAGCCCTTCATGAACCCAAACTGCATGGGGTCCTCTGTTTGAAGGTTGCTAATGTCTTTGTTTATAAGTTCCATGATAATACATTCCATGGCCTTGCAGATCAAGCTCATTAGAATGATAGGAAGGTAGTTCTCGGGATCCAAGGTGGACCCCCCCCCCTTGTGGAGTGGGATAATTGTAGCTGTGCGCCACTCAGTGGGCACAAAGCCTGAGGTGAGGCTATGATTAAACATGACACTTAGGCAAGGTGCCAGTTCATTTTGTAGTTCATGTAGTACACAGCCTGGGATGTTGTCTGGTCCCATGGATGCTGTATTCTTAGCTTTGGAGAGTGCATTTTTTAACTGTGTGGCCATTATTGCCAGAATTTGGAAATCTTTTGGTATTGAGATGGGCCCATTAGGGGATAAGAGGGGGGTGAAGTTTGCACTGAATCGATCTGCCAGGATATTGGCAATATCCTTGGGATCAGTATATTTAATGCCATTTTGTTGTAGCTCAGAGCAGATCTGAGCACTGCCATTTAGATTCTTGACATAACTATAGAATGCCTTGTGGTTGTCTTTGGATTCTTTGTCAATTTTATTTTCTTAACTAGCTTTGGAGGATTTTATGAGGGATCTCAGCTTCTTACTGAGGCTGGTAAGGGAGTTTTTTACATCCTGGGATTTTCTTCTTTTCTGCAACAGTTTCTTCCTTTTGTTGTAAAGTTTGTTTATGGCAAGGGACCACCAGATTGGCTTCCTTTTTTGGAGGAGAGTGTCTTGGTTCTATTGGGGATGGCACTATTCATGCATGAGTGGATGTGCTCGTACAGTGCGTTAGTGTAAGAATCAACAGTCAAACGTTCAGTTCCCGTCTGCATGGGTGTCATGAAGTTTGCCACTTCTGACGTGATTAGCATGAAATTGGCTTTGGAGAGGATTTTTACGAAGGTTTCTTTACTGGGGGGTGGGGTTGGGATGTGGATGTCAAGGGTGATTAGCTTATGGTCAGACCTGACCAACAAGGGGGTCACCATAGGTGTGTAGCATCGATTTCCAATGTTGGTAATGACCAGGAAAAGGATATTGGAGCCCTGGTGGGACTAAAGATTAGTTGATCTAGGGCATTGTAATTTATGAATTCCAAGAACCGTTGGGCAAAGGTGTTGGTACACGAGTAATTTTCCCAGTTAATGGCAGGGTAGTTGAAATCACCCAGTATTAGGGCGTTTGGTTGTATCTTAATATTTTCCAGTATGTTTAGAAAGGTGTAGTGAGAATCTTGGGGCATGGTGGGGGATCTTTAGCAAGCTACAATTTGGATTGCAATCTTACCTAGTGTTAGTTACCTGGAGAATTCCAGATGCATTGTGTTGGGCAACTAGCCTGGTGTTGTGAATATCCTTGGTGAATATGGACACTCCTTCACTTTTGGTGTTTCGGTCCTGGTTTGGTGGCTGAAAAGTGTGGTAAGAGTTGTAGCCTGGTATTGCAGGGGTGCTCTCAGGACCATTGTACCAGGTGTCAGTTACTGCACAGATATCGATGTTCTCCATTTTTAGAAGTGCCTCGAGAGAGTGCATTTTGAGGTTTAGACTTCTAGCATTGAGTAGCATTACCTTCAGATTTTTCATGCTTGTACCTGTTACTGTGGTGGATTTGTCCTTTGAACTTTGGCTAAAAAAGGCACTATAAAGGTGGCAAGAGCCTTAGCCAATAACCTGAATCCTAGGGGTGACAGGTGCAGACCATCTCTTGCAAAACATCGTGGTCTGTCAATCATGTTGTCCCTGGCAGACAGATACTGGATCCCCCTTGAATGACACCAGAAGCTTAGCCAATTGTTGAAGTCAATTATTTTGTCATTATACTGTGGTATCATTCTGGGCGAAGGCAGGATGCTACTCAGGGCTAGGGTCATATATACTTACTTGCAGTTGTAATAACATATGGTATATTGGACAAACCAAAAGAATGGTCAGAGTTAGAATTTTAGAGCATTTAAGGGACATTAGGAATTTAAATTTATCTAGTCCAGTTGCTATACACTTCTTTGAAGCTCATGAGGGGAAATCAGATAGTTTAAAATTCAGCATTTTGGGTAAGCCCTTTTGTTATAGAGGTGACAACATTTGTGACAGACTATTGGAGCTAGAAACAAGGATGATTTTGAAGTTCAATACTTTAAAACCTTTCGGTCTTAATTTAGAATTAGGTATTTGATGAACTATTTAATACATTGCTTAGTATTTTTGATAACCATATTATATGTTTATATTTTTATATGAGATTACTAACATAACAAAATAATATAAATGGTATATTTAGAAATGTGTATATATATTTTATATGAACATTTATTTAGAAATTGTTGTGAGATCACTTTAAATACATATATTAAATTTTTTCCCTCCTTTTTTGGAATTAATTATATAATTAATTGATTGATTGATGTAATTGATGCATATATAAAAAACTGCCATTGTGCTGCATTGAATTGTGATCCTTTGAAGGCGAAATGCCGAGGTACCAGGTCTTGAAAAGATAAAGGAGATTATTGCTGGAAAAGTATCGGCTGTTTGGTGTGTTATTTTTTCATTTATCATTGTACTCTTGCATCGTTTGGTTATATTCAACTAGGGTCATACCTGCCTGGGCTGCATGATCCGAGAGCTCTTCCATGTCTCTTTTCATGTAGTCCAGGGAGGTACGTCTCAAGTCATTCTCTCCAACATGGACAATGATAGAGTCATATTTGTACTTGTTGTGTAGTGACTTGAGTGCATGCGTTATTTGACAGATCCTGTCACCCAACAGGCAGCTTACTGTAATGTTTTCCTTGTTCAGCCTGGTGAGTGGAACATCAGTGTGCCTGACAATAGAGTCACCTATGACTAAAGTGTTGGGCACATTGTCTTGCCTTAGGGGCTGTTGTTCAGTGGAACACTGGTGTTGTGAGCTATATGACACTTTGGTTGCGATTGGTGTTTGTTTGTGTTTCAGCTTCAAAGGTCCTTGTTGCTTGGGTAGGTTACTGTTAAGGACCTCCACATATGCGGGTTTAGTGTTGCTATGTGTGGGTGTTAGTGGTGTGGGTTAAGAAAGGCTATGTGCTGCTTGAGGTATAGTGCAGTTGTTAACCTTCTCTTCTAGACTGTCTAGCACAATCTTGGGTGGAGAGAGCTTTGCTTCTTGTTTGGCTATGTAAGTGCATCTCTCACAGGTTGTAGTGATGGGTGGTACAAGGAGAGGGCTGTCTGAGTACGTGAAGCAATTGTTGCATTGCCCCAGTATGCCCTGATTAACCAGGTGAACAGGAGAAGTCACTGGAAGCTGACCCTTGGACATATCTGGTTTGGTGCTTTTTTTTTTTTTATAAAGTACAAGAGCTGTTTTCCCTTACCCCTGCAAGGTACTTTGCAATTATAGGCTGTTTAATGTGTACGATTAATTTTTCCTTATTAACAAGGAAAGTTGAGTGCTTGTATCAGTTTAAGACTTCCTAGTGCTTTCCAGCAGGTTTTAAAGCAAGTGCCAGTTACAGGGATGCTTAAAGGTAAGATGAAAAAAAATGTGATAGAATTTGAGCAACGTGTCACATTCCTTATTTCTTTCAGTTCATTTAATTTATAGCTTGCTCCACAAATAAAGTTAAATGACATTTGTATTTTCTTCACTGAGTACTCTTTAGAGTGCTGCCAGATATGCAATGCTGCCAGGCATGTATGCACTACATATGGCAGCATAATCTAAATGTTTAAATTTTTTCCTTAGGGAAGGAGCCATATTTGCATGCTGCTGAGTGGAGAGCCAATGGAAAATACATTTAAATATATCTATATATATATATACATATATATATATATATATATATATATATATATATATATATATATATAGAGAGAGAGAGAAAAATGCAGGTAGTATACCTAGCAAAGTGCACATTATGCCCAGTATTCTATATTGGAAAAACCGACAGAAAACTCCGCGAACGGGTAGACGAACATGTGTATGCTATGGGGAGACACAAAGCGGAGAATGCACTTGCAAGACACATCATGGAGTACCCACAACACCAGTTTACATTTCGGGCAATAAATCAAGTAAGGAATGAGGGGAGAGGGGGGCCAGATTCATTGATGTTAGAAAAAAATGAACTTATGTGGCAATTGACGCTGGACACTTGCCATTACCCAGGGATAAATTAATTAAGTTCCATTATGTTTATTTTAAAACTAAGAAGCTTAAACTGGTAGTAAAAAAAAAAAAAAAAATGTTTCTTTTTATTTTGATTAATATTTTTTATACTGCTTGGATACATACAAACACATGCTTTAAAACATATTTTGTACAGATGTATATAAATATACGCTTCACAATACAATATTTTTAAAGAAATTTTTTTTTGTAAACATTTTTTAGAAATGTTTTTGTTTATTTATTAGGTAGGCTTATGTATGCAACTAATGTTCCTTGATGTTTACAATATAGTAGAACTGTTTGTTTTATTTGAAGGGAGGTGGAGTTTGCTTTCTAAGCAAGACATGGACAGCCACTCACATTACTGTTTTCAAACATGTGATAGGAAGGAGGGGAATTTAAACCCCAGTGTTTAAAATGTTTCTATCTGAAGAAGTTGTTTTTTGTAAACAATGAAAAGCATTGTTAAAGCTTAATAAAATTGTTTCCTGCATCTGTGTGGAAAGACGTCATGTTTTGGGTGATTTGAATTGCACTGCTTTGGCGTTTTTGGAATTTCTTGCAGTGTTTACATTTTTACAAATACCAAATAGCACTCCAGCATGATAGATGCACTTCATGTAGCGCTTAATGAATCTGATGCTGTGTCTTCACCCATCCAATAATTCCCATGACAAGAGGATTTTGTTGCAAAATTAACTGTAAGACTGTTTTCAAACTGTTATATCATACAATAAAATGGTAATCTTGCTATGGTTAACAAATCTTTCTGTTCTGTATTAAATATTATCTGACTAAAAGCAGCCAGATAACATTAGCATCTACCTACCTGGTACATATACTTCTGTATGCCTTTCTTATTTCCATCAACTTCCATTCCACCCTGACAACTAAACTACAGCAATGCTATAATTAAATAGCCACATATGCTTCCAAAAAGTCATATTTCACACATCACTGTATTGCTTTAGGCACCTGAATTGGCTTGAGCTTCCTCACCTCTTTGCCTACACTCAGCTTCAGTTTGCACACAGGTTAGTCTTTCATTCTGAAAACTGCTTTCCCCTAAGTTGTATACTACAACTACACTCCAGCAATAGATCTCTTGCCAGTTCACAAAGATCACAATAGAGTAAGAAATGCTCTTTACGCCAAATTAATCTCAAAATCCAGAACTCATTTCCCTCTGCAATCACACTCCTCAATAACACAAACATCTTCACTTATACACTGACAGCTTATTAGTATTCAAAAATGTGCATGCTGATTGGTCAGCATCACCAGCATGCTCATTGTAAATCTTGCATGTAGAAATAAGTCTGGCCTCTGAAGTCCCATTGAGCTGCCAGATTTTCTTCTGTTAGTATATGCTACAGAGAGATATGTCTTAACTGTCCAAAATACCACAAAATGTCCAGAGTTTTGTCTTATATTTATGGTCTGTTCCTCATGAAATGTGTATCTTTCCAACAAATCGTTGAGGAGTGAAGTCACTAAATAATGAAAGTATTTCAGATTTAGACTTCATATCCTTCATACAATGCAAAACAACACACATCTTGTTATTTTAGCAGCTTTCTAAGTTTAAAAGCGCAACATTTACAATTGGCCCATATTTTGGGACCTTTGCACCTTGTTATTTTAGGCTTTGCCCACATTTCTTGAGCTAAGAGATTGAGATATACAAAGAGCAGAACAAATATAAGAAAAAAACAGGTATTGTTCTGCAAAACTAAATAAATGTACCTGATTTTCCTTTTATATCTGCCCTGTCTTTCCTGTACCTCTAAACTGTCCCAATTTTATAGCTAAAAAAAAAAATTCCTTTCTCCATTGCTTGTTTCTAACAGCACTGATGTACTGTGCAAGCATTCCATATGCATGTGCAGTACATCAACAAATGCAGAAGAATGAAGAAACAAAGTGGAGAAAAATAAGCCATTCCTTTCTTAAATAATGTCATTGTATAATAGCAATAACCAACTCATGGGTGAGGGTATACAGACATTTGCTCATACCAACTTGTCAGTTATTTCTTAAAGGCAAATTAAAACTGTTTGTGTTTGACTCCTGGCTATGCCCCTGTTATTCCCCAGGATAAATTACTACTAAACTACCTTTCCTCTGTATGAATACACGCTATTGACTTTCTCTTCTCTCATATTTATCTGTATCTTACTATTTGTATGACAAAATGCATAGAATTATATCTAACCTAATGTACCTCTATTAACTATATCCAGTGCTATGTTACCACAAAATATATTTAAGAGTTACCTGCATTATTCATCCTTAGTTTGTATATAATGCATCAAATGTTACCTGAACATTCTGTACATTACAAAAGTACTTAGTGTAAGCAGTTCTCATAGAGCTTTGTATGTAATGCTGCTAACTGTTATCTGAATATTCCATATGTTGTATATGTACTACTGTTATTATTTATTATGGAACTTTTCTCCCTGGGTATCTGCTAAAAAGGGGTTTGTTTGCCCAGTCGGACTTTCCCTGCAAACTCATAGAAATAAATATTCTTTTGCATTGATAACATTCCTGTAAATAGTTCATAATGTAAGCTCTATGAATAAATACGTTTATTACATCAAATGGCAATGTCTTGAACAGTAGAACAATTTCTTTTCTATTGCAAGTGCTGACTCAGGGTAAGGATTACTGTAATTGGGGGCTGTTAGCCCTTGAGTCACAATGAAAACAATTGACAGAGATAGTTTTCCTTGTGCAGCGTGCATATTTTGACATTAGAATGTCAGTTTCTTTTGTATATCCAGCAGACTTTCTAACAAATAATTTTGTTGTCCTGCCAACAAGATGATCATCAACCTTAGAGGAAACACCAGCTGTCTTTGGCAAAGCTTCTGTTTGCTTGTTTTTACTGCTTTAGACACAGACATAAGTAAATGGTCCAATATAAATAGGGTAAATTATAGAGGTTAGTGAAGCAGCAGTGTTTCATTAAATTCATGCATGTGTACACACACACACACACACACACACACACACACACACACACACACACACACACACACACACACTGCTACTTTGCATTGCTATCAGGCTTAACTAGTTATTTCATCTCATCTATAATATAACTTAAGTGCTGTCTTAAAGTGTATATATTAAAAGAAACTGGATGCAGATAGCACTAGTTCCAGTATATGTTCTTATTGTAAGAAAATAAATCTTATTAGAAATAGTGACTTGTAAAAAATAAACATTCAAAGGTCACCTCTTTGTGTCCAATTAAATAATATCAAATTTATTTTACCAAACAAAAAGCCATTTACAAATCACTGGTAGTGTCTTAATAGGTAAATCCCTCTGTTTGATGGTGGAAGATAAGGAAGTTGTGGTTTCTATTCCCACTTCAGGTGCTTGGTCTGCTTTTCTGTTACTGGCACTGCACTGCAGGAGAAGTTGTCTGGTGTTGGCGATGGTGGTGTGGGGTTTGTATGTGTGTGTGTGTTGGGGGGAGGGGAGCTGCACTCCCAAGTATGCTGTCCTTCAGATGAAATGTTTTTGAGGCCTCATCTGCTAAATTCATGGCAGCTCAGGTGGATGCAAAAGATCCTGTTACTCTTACCAGAAAGAATATAGGAAGTCCTCCCTGTACTGTAACCAGATTTCTTCATGTCAGTATAAATACTACCTTGGTCTGCCTTAAAAGAGGCTACTGGCCTAGCAGGTTTTCAGATGAGATGTTTAGTAAATGCCCCATTTGCCTTAACCGATGATAGCTCTGATGGTTGAAAAAGATCCTGTGACTCTTACCAGAAAGAGTATGGGCAGTTTCTCCAATACATTATCCAAATTTCTACATGTCAGTATGAATAATATCTCAGGTCTCCCTTAAAAAGAGGCTACTATCCAAGTGGGGCTCACCCATTCGGCAAAATGGTGAGGTTCAAGATTAAACAAACAAAATTGCTAAAACTATACTCCTGTGGAACAGTATTCTTTTATTTTTCAGTTGAGCAAGATTTGTTTTTGTGGACAGTTTATTGGCAAAGGGTTTTACAGTCAAGTTTTGTTATTTGTACCCTTAGAA
Organism: Protopterus annectens; assembly: GCF_019279795.1. Taxonomy (NCBI): domain Eukaryota; kingdom Metazoa; phylum Chordata; order Ceratodontiformes; family Protopteridae; genus Protopterus; species Protopterus annectens. The sequence continues at coordinate 1,957,142,633 of NC_056733.1, forward strand.
GCTTTTTTTTAGTTTACTTTGCCTAATGTATTTTAGTTTATTATTATGTTTCTCTATTTTAACTTGTAAAGAAAGTTGAGAGAGTCCTATGTACAAATTAGCAGATTCATTATTTTTTTTATTTTCACATTTCCTTTCACTGGTTAAGATCAGCCAGCAATGTCTTTTTAAACTTTTTTTATCATTTTCTTCTAATTTTCAAAAAAAAAAAAAAAAGAAAGAAAGAAAGAAAGAAAGAAAAGGAAACTATTTCTGTTTTACCATTTATTCTTTTTGCTTTGAGACAATGCCAGTAGCTGCCACCTTGGCAACTTAGCACTTTCAGTTAGTGCTCTGACTTCTTAATGCAGAGCTGTATGATACTGGAAAACATGCTTATTTTGCTACTTGCTGTCCATCCACATTTTCTAGAAAGACCTCCACTATTTTTCTTACAAGTCCTTATTTCTTAATTAATTTAAAAAAAAAGAAAGATTTCTCTTAAGTATTATTTATTCCTGCTCTCTTAGCAACTTTGGAGCTAGAGTAATAATTCTCACATTATGTTTCCCTTTACAAAGTTGTTGACAGCACATTTATGTTTTCAGTCTATCAGAAATATTTTGATGCAAAAGTGTTTTCCCTCCACTGCATCTCATTACCATTTGTAACCAAATTTTGCTAATCAGCACCATTATCTTTTCGTAAACCCTTATGCTGGTTTACTTTCATGAAAGCAACTTTATTTTCTTCAAATTTACTTACTTATTTTTTATTATATATTTATATTCATTTATGGCTGGCGCAGTGGTGCAGTGGTTAGTGTTGTCACGTCACAGCAAGAGATTGCTCGGTTTGATTCTCAGCTAGGTTGCCTTCTGTGCGGAGTCTGCATGTTCTCCCTGCATTCATGTGGGTTTCCTCCCATGTTACAAAGACATTCATCTGGAGAGTTTCTTTTAAGGCCTCCACTGAAAATTGATTCATTCCAAGTTGTACTTTCCCGGTAAACAAAATGTTAAATAAATAAAAAAAATGCTTATTAACTATTTTTCCTCTCATTTTTTCAGTATATGCAATTTGCAACTTTGCAACTAATTCCACCATGTTAGCAGATATTTTTTAAGTGTGAACAATGAATACCATTTCAAAAGTCATAATGTTTAGAGGTAGTTTTGCATACAAACTTAATTTTTCAAAATATTCAAGTACATTTCAGAGTAAATAACTGTTAATATTGCATGTCTGCTTTGCCAAGTAACCATTTAACTATCATGAAGTCTAACTTTTATTGTTCAATCACGTCCTGGTATAGACACATGAAAATCATTTTCCTTTCATATGCATAGCAGTTCCTCAGAATTTGCAAATCACTAATCAAAAAGTTTTCTTTTATTTATGTTTTTCATATACTTTTTACAGGTTGCAGGAGATTACCAGAGAGAAGCATTGAGGTCTACCACCTGGTAAGATTCAGTGCAATAAAAAGATATACTATTTCTATGTGATTTCCGAATAAACATTTTTCTTTTTCTTTTCCATCACTCTGGCTTACACACACAAATACACACTCACACACACACACACACACACACACACACACACACACACACACACACACACACACACACACACACACACACACACACACACACACACACACACACACACACAGACATGCACGCACATGCACACACACACACACACACACACAGACAGACACGCACGCACATGCACACACACACACACACACACACGCGCGCGCACACACACACACACACACACACACACACACACACACACACACACACACACACACACACACACACACACACACACACACACACACAACGTAACTAGATGCAGTTTCTACCAAACTATGCATTTCATAAGCAGCTTAGTTCTGGTGTAATATTTGTTTCTCTAAATGCATGTTACTGAGAGTCTTGATCTAAACTTGGTCTCTATTTTAACCTTTCAGTGGGAACCTTAGCTCTCTCTTCTGGCCCCATTCTTCCTTCTTTCTTTTTTATTTCTATCCCTACAAAAGCATTCTTTCCTACTTTAGTGAATTTAAACTTTGTAACATGTTTCCATAAAATGCGGTAAGGACCTTTTCCTTATTAGTCTCAACAGTGACTAATTTCAAGTACTTAATCCTTGTTTAGTAAATTGCATATTCATTTTCATCAAATCCTGCAGACACTTTTTCCATTAACTTAGAAAATGTTGTTTCTTCTGCTAATGCCCATGTTTTCCTCTATCATCTAACAAAAGCCATATTTTGTTTCCTTTGAGGTTTCTTCACCCATACCCTTGAGTTTTTGAGGGTATTTATTTTCACACTGTAAAAATGGTTCTACACATATATTTCCTATTCATTATCAGGACTCTGTATGCTTAATGGTGTGTCAGAAGGTTCTACACCTGTCCCTTTTTCCTTACCAGGTATAAGCATGTTTACCAGTTTGTAGGACTACTGTTGTTTTTCTTCTTTGCTGCCCTTTCTGGGGGTATATTTCAAACCGTCTATTCTCCATAGTATCTTGTGCACATTCAGAACTGAGTCTTCTTCCCTCCTCTTTCCTATTAGAAATATACCCAAAATGGTGTGCTCTTAACAGTGAATTGTACTGCTGCTCTACATTCTTACTTATAGTGAATTCTTATGAATTGTTTTTGTTTGTGAGTCTGTTAGTGCTGTCCCAGAGCAATACCTCTGATATATGGCACTTCAGGCAGGTCCCCGAATTGGCAC
>NC_056733.1:1957155369-1957238420 GCF_019279795.1 Protopterus annectens
GGCCATGTAACCTGGACCAGAACACGATAGGCGGAGGTGTGTCCATATTCATTAAGGATATCCACACCTCCATACTAGTTGCTCAGCATAATGCATCCAAGGTTATGCAAGTGCAACTAACTCTGGGCAAAACTGCGATCCAAATTTTAGCTTGCTACAGATCCCCCACCATGCCCCAGGATTCCCACTCCTCTTTTCTTGATGTACTGGAAAATATTATGGTTCAACCAAACACCCTAATAATGGGTGATTTCAATTACCCCACCATTAACTGGGAAAACTACTCTTGTACCAACTCCTTCGCTCAACACTTTCTGGAATTCATACACTCCAATGCCCTGGATCAAGTTATCTACACCCCCACCAGGGGCAACAATATCCTAGATCTAGTCATTACCAACATGAGTGACCGGTGTTCCACACCTGAAGTCAACGCCTCATTGGTCTGATCTGACCATAAGCTAATCACCCTAGATATCCACATCCTGCCCCCACCCCCCATTAAGGAAACCATGGTAAAAAATGTATCCAAAGCCAACTTCATGCTTCTTAAGACAGAAGTGGTGAACTTCATGACACCAATGCAGATGGACAATACAGTTATGACTACTGAATCCTACAGAATTGCACTTTATGAGCACTTACATGAGTGCATGGATCGTGCTATCCCAAACAGAACCAAGACGCTATCCTCAAAAAAAAAAAGAAGTTAATCTGGTGGTGCCCTGCCATAAACAAACTGTACAACAGAAGGAAGAAACTGTTGCAAAAGAGAGTAAAATCCCATGAGTGGAGGAGATCCCTGGTCAGCCTCAGTAAGAAGCTGCGATCCCTGATAAAATCGTCCAAAGCTAGTTACGAAAACAAAATTGCCACTGACTCTAAATACAACCACAAAGCATTCTATAGCTATGTCAAGAATCTCAATGGCAGCACTCAGATCTGCTCTGAGTTACAGCACAATGGCACTAAATATACAGACCCAACTGGTATTGTCAACATCCTGGCAGATAGGTTCAGTGCTAACTTTACCCCCCTCTCACCCCCTAAAGGGCCCATCTCTATACTGGAAGAATGCAAAGTTCCTGTAATCACAGCTGCACAGGTAAAAACCACACTCTCCAAAGCCAAGAACACAGCATCCATGGGACCAGACAACATCCCAGGCTGCGTTCTACATGAACTACAGAACGAACTGGCACCCCACCTAAGTACCATGTTCAGTCATAGCCTCACCTCAGGCTTTGTGCCCACTGAATGGTGCACAGTGACGGTTATCCCACTCCACAAGGGGGGAGCCACCATGGACCCTGGGAACTACTGCCCCATTAGCCTGATGAGCCTGGTCTGCAAGGCCATGGAACGTATCATCATGGAACTTATAAACAAAGACATTGGTAATCTCCAAACTCTGGACACCACCCAAGTTCGGGTTTGTAAAAGGCAGATCATGTCTCCTAAACCTGATAGATTTCTTTGAAGCAGTCACCAAAACCATAGAAAAGGGTAAGATGGTTCACACGGCCTATCTAGATCTTGCCAAGGCTTTCGACACCATCCCACACTCTGGAATTATAGACAAACTCACTAAACTAGGTATAAATCCCTATGTCACAGGATGGGTTTCCAACTGGCTCATTGACAGAACCCACACTGTGAAAGTAGCAGACTCCAAATCCGACTTCAGACCAGTGACAACTGAAGTACCACAGGGTTCAATCATGGGTCCTCTCCTGTTTGGTATCTACTTTTCTGAAGTACATGTTAACACAGAAGGTCTTTGGCTAATGAAGTTCGCAGATGACTGCAAACTAGGAGCCATAATTGAAACTCCTAACGATGTGGACAGCCTACAAAAGGACCTCACTGAGACAGATGCTTGGTCTCAAAGCCATGGCCTCAAGCTCAATGCCAAAAAGTGCATTTTCATCCCCTTTGGTAAAAACTCTGTACCCATGAACTACAACATAGTTGGTAGTATACTTAACACCGAAAGTGTGATAAAAGACCTTGGGACACAGGTGGACAGTAGTCTCTCCTTTGATAATCACATTGCCACAGTTGTCAGGAAATCCTTCTACATGGCACACCTCATAACAAAAAGGTTTCTCATCCAGAAAAAAAGAGGTCATTGTTCCCCTCTACTCATCACTCATTAGACCCATTATAGAGTACAATGCCCCTTTTGGTATGTACCTCACAAGACATCTACAACAACTGGAAAGGCCGCAGAAATACCTCACAAAGAGGATTACTGGCCTCAAACAGATGCCCTACACAGACTGTCTCAAAAAACTCCAGCTTTACTCCATCGCATATCACCTACTCAGAGGTGATCTCTGCCTAACATACAAAGCTATGTCAAACCCTGGCTGTTGGACATGCTCCACTTAATGATATCCCAATCCCTGCGAGCTACATGTTCTAGGGACTTAAACTTTGTCACCACAATAAACAGAGCATGCTGGAGGGATAGATTCCTGTCCCAGAGACTTTCCATACTCTGGAATAAACTACCTATCTATATCAAACAAAGCTCCTCGTTAGCACTCTTCAAGAAAAATCTTGATGATTGGATGGGAAATAGGAAATTCACCCTAGGGATCACTTCTGTGGCTCTGCTTGACAGTGGCACAGGAAAATAATTTTCTTGAGTGGCAAAAGCCAGGGTACCTTTTTGGCTGGGCTTGTATAGGCCCTAGGGCCGATAACCTAGTACCTACCTATGAACCTGTGAACCTATGAACCAACTCACTGCACTATTCTATACATGCATATGTATACTTGTTATTATAGTTTCATATAGTTATAATATCATAGGTAAGTGCTCCTTAGTATCTAAGATTGACCATGTAGTTTCTAGCCATGTATATAAAGGACATATAGTTATAGGACTGGGTATCAGGATCCATCTTCAGATATGAGTTTTTTAAAGTGGTGGTTACCCTGCTCTTTATTAGAAGTCATTTGATGTCCTTGTCTAATTTTTCTTTTCATTTCATAGCATATTCTTACAAATGTTTGGCATTGATGCATTATGTACTTTGTATGAATATTAAACATCAGTGTGAAGTCGGTCTCAGCAAACTACAGGAATAAATATTGTGTGATTCGCTCTCACTGAGTTTCAGTAAGGGAAAGTAAAGTGGCCAGTAACTTTTAAGGGTGCTATGATTTTGTGAGTTCTCGTCAGCATGAATTTTAATTTAAGCATTGGTTACCTGTTAATCTCTCCAGTCCATGCTTAACATTTATCAAGGGTGTCTGAACTTCTTAGAGATTGGGGATGCATAGCTAGGCTTTAAAAGGCCCTTGTGGTCGTTAGCCTAGTAAATACCTGTGAACTTATGAACCTGAGATTTAAGCATACTTTGAAAATAATAAAACTGTAGTAAAGAATGTGATATAATAAAACTGAAACTTTTTGGTCAAGCACTGTGGAAGAGAACTGGAGTAACTATCCACTGTCATAGTCTTTGGATATATACTATTTAAGATCTGCCATTTAAAGTCCTATTTCTGAGCATTAAAAATAGGAGTCTTATGACAACTGCCACAGCAATCCAACATATACTTTTCAGTTTCGCTGTGGTAGCAACCCTTTAAGGAAAGCCACAAGTTGAGTAAAGTGCATTGTCTGGAAATAGAAGCAACATGTCAAATTGTTGAATTAACTCATTTTAATGTTATATATACAGATCCTGCATCTGGACAACTACTTTGTACTTCTGACACTGGGACAGTGAATCCTTCAAAAGAATAAAGGATGAACCAGCAGTATACAAGGCCGAATGTACATAAATATTTATTTTGATAGTCTGAATACAAGATAAGCAGAAATAACAATACTATTTGTATAGGGATAACATAAAAAAGAAATAAAAAGTTATGCATTGTCCTTTGACATACAGTTAGGAATATTTTCTGCAATCTTCACAAACATGTAGTATGTAATTAGTGACATAAAATGAATAAACAGCCACAACAAAAAGCCTAACAGCTGCTACCCTGCTGTGCTTGGCTGCCAATTAGTAAACAGAATCATTGCTCCCTGAAACTTCATTGGTCCAAAGATGAGACTTAATAGGCTGAAAATCTTTGCCTCCTGCTGAGCTGTAGTCTAGCAACCCTAATACATTAAAGTAAGAAAAAAAAATGCTGTAAATGTCTTAAATGTCATGTTTCATTACCACAGCAATAATGTGAACACTATGATAGCAGATTAGGTAGCTTAGAAGGTAGGCTTTGTCTAGTGCTGAAACCTGAAGCTATTTCCTATGAATTTCTAACCAGATATTACTACTGCTAATCTGCAAAGGCAAAAGCAACACATAATAGTCATAACATTCAAAAAACACAAAACATGAAAGAAAAAGCTCTAAATATGTGTAATAAATGATCATTTTATCTACTGCCTACCCCTGCTTCCAAACAACCCTGGTGAAAGTTTTTTCTTTTTCCACTGGATGGAATGCTTACCACTTCATTTTCTCATATCAGTAATTTTTTGGGCTGTTGCTTTAAATGTTTACATGTATGATTTGTTTGGATTTCAGACTCCTTTCCTACCTCACTCTGGCTCATTCCCTACTGCCTCTGGCTTGCTGAAGCTATGCCGGCTGAAGGACTAGATGCATATATATCCAGACCATATATATATATATATATATATATATATATATATATATATATAAAATGCTGTATGATATTATATCTATAAGCATATCATATTAATAATTTCCTCCAAAATATTACAAATTTTCAATTCTTTCTAAACTGAGATTTCTTCTCACATCTCCTATTTCCATTTGCAGATGTTTTAGGGACAGATATATCAGTCTCTGGTGTTTTGCCTTATTTCATAGTCTGGTTTTAGTCCTATCTCATTAACTATGGGCTCCTCAGCAAATGTCTTGAGTGCTATTTCTTAAGCTGTGTTTTTTCTAAGTTTGTTGCATACTTGTCATACATAGCTTCCTGCATATTTACTCTATTTTATATTGTTTTAATTTGCAATCAGTTGTACTCTTTTGACAAAATGTGGAATTAGTGAATGTTTGATTTACCAGAAACATTAGGATATCAATATACTTATTATATTTTTATTATTTGATCTGATGTATGTTGCAGTCTTATCTTTGCTCTAGGTTATGTCTCAAAAGGAGCTTATACTAACTCATTTTCCAACTTAATAATAAATAAATTTACCTAAGGATTTTACTGATACTATAATAATGATGGCCACTGTATAATATTATAAAAGCGATGAATGGCATATTTTCTTAACTGGCTGATAATTTACCTCCTAGAAATGCATTGTCAGTTAGTGCAAAAGTAATTATACACCTGGATTTTACTTGATACTAGTTAATAAATTAAAATAAATGTTTTAACCACAAATTAACTAAGCAGAAGACAATGCAAAACATGTCTATCAAAATGTATTTGATATGTTTGTTCCAGCAATATACAATCTTACTCTTTTAAGAATTATTCTAGGCTATATATTTTCAGTATCTGTAGTAAACCTCACTGATCCTCTTTTCTCAGGCACTGATTCAATATTTTACAAAACGTGTTTAATTTGATTATTTAACCTCTTTGGGGAAGCAGATGTCAGTACTTTTTGAAATAATTTTCCAAAATGCAACAGCAGGCTAACAGTTAAGCTATGACCTGAGTCACTGTTGTTATTTCTTTTCATTCAGTCAGTTTGCCTTTGTATATTCCCAGCTATATTTGACATTCATGCTGCAGCCACAATCCAAAACCAAACTTCATTCAAATAATATTGTTTTCTGTCACAGCAAAGAGCAATGCAAATGCAAAATGTGAATGTTCCAGCATTCCACTGGAAATATGAAATAAGCAAGTGCAGTAGGATTTTGAGAAACTGAACATGAGACAGATGGCATCCTCACAGGTATCCTAATCTTTAATGAGGCAAGTACTTGCTAGAGGCACAGTACACCTAAATTTGTCAGTACTGTAGCTACTGTAGTATGTAGTTGTGCCTACAGTAATAAGAACAATATTTAGAACCAACTTTCCAGTTTTTTTAAATGAAGGCTTTGTTATAAAGAAAATACAAAAAGGGATATAAAATAAGAAGAATACGGCTATGTTTTTCTCCAAAATTCATTTCCTCAGTATATTTTTCCAGAACACACAGTGTTTTTCTCAAAGAAGGTCAAAAACCAAAGAGTACATACAAAAATAGTCTTTTTTTCCCCTTAAGTACTGGTGTTCATAAAAAACAGGGTAATTCCACCAGATTTTCTTCATATACTGATCATTGTTTCAGTACCTTTAGGTATATGGGCCATATCCTGCCAAGGATATAACAGCCGGCCAGCTTCCAAAGCTTCAGGGCACCTTCCACATGCCCATACTCTCAGGCAGCTTGAGCTGAGCTGACTAAAACATAAGTTTGGGCATGAAATCCTTCAGAGGTTTACTATCATTGAAAAGTACACTCCTCTGAGGCATTTGAAGATTGTCAGTCAGCTTCCGCTTTCCTTTGCTGAGCAGATAAGTTCCCTTTGGAGAAAAATACTTCAATTTTCTTAAATTTATTATAGTTTTAATATTTTCTTCTTCAGCAAAGTTATTTTAAAGCAAGAAATGATGTGTTTTAATGGATTGTCTCATGAGTGTAACATTATTTTTATGGATCACATGTTTTTTTCTGTCATTTTAAATGTAGTGTATACTAACTGGAAACATATTTTTTTTTGTGGAGATATTGTGTTTATTTTTCAGATATGGGGCTGTCAAAGTGCTTTTTACTTTTTTTTTTCTGTAAAAAAAGTAACTCTTGTCGAGTGGTAGACAATTTGCTACTTGTATTTCCCAGGAAAGAGGCATCATTTTCGATGTAACTATAGATCAGATTGCCGGTCCCTTGGTCAGTCCTTCTTCCAGCCACAAAAAGAAGTTAAACAAATAGCTTTTACAGCCACATCAGGCTATGTATGTATGCTACAGCTACAGGTGGGTGACTGCTGTGTCCATTTGCTGTACATCAGACAACACATTTTTTATCCTGAATCCCTCTCGGGTAATGGCTACACCAACCATGGAGTGGGGTTAGCCACTTCCTCTGTTGCATGGTAGGGTCCCCTCAGTGGGCAAGGGAGAAAACTTTCATTGGTCCTGTGAAAGGGTACAGGGAAGGTTTCCCTGTTGTGTCAGAATGCTGTGCCTATCCCTTAGGAACCAGTGGCTGCCATTAGTAACACAACTGGCCCAATTTTTCTTGTCCAAAAGAAATAGAAAACCAAATATGTATCTAGTGCTCCTCAAATATTTTTGGATTGAGAGTAGTTTCCTCAGATGGCTCAGTGTTTAGTTTTGACTATTGATACTTCTTGTAAAGTTATTTGTTGTAAAATAAAGAAGGATTCCTCTTTTCCTGAATATGGTCAATTTTCTGAAGCTAAACAGTCAGATACAGGGACAGATTCATGATTATGTCTTCAGATTTCTGACTGAGTCTCAGAGAAAAGCTCAGTTTCTGATTCTCCCTGTTGGGATTTCTCTTTCTCTGAATTGATTGCTAGAATGTTCTAGTGTTTTCACTGGGAGAACACAGAGGTTTATCAGTTCCTCAGAAAATACTATGAGTTGTTTCAGAAGGAATTTCCAGAATATACATCCATTTCTCCTGTTCAGTCTGCTTTAGTAGATGCGTCCATTGCTGTCTGCGTTTTCCTGATAGCCAACCAGCTGTCCCTAAAAGGCAGATAAGATGCATAAAGTTCCTCAGTCTTTTAAAATTTTATACACTATTCTCAACCCTGACCCAGCAGCTATATGTCTTGTTGATCCTGCTGATGATAAGCACATAGTTAATTCCAGTCCTACTCTTCCTGATAAGGATGTGAAAATTATTGATAGGTATGGTGAAAAAAAAGTGTTACATTCTACAGCTTTGCTTTTGAGAATTTTGAATTGTCAGGCTCACATGTTAAAGTTTGTTTTGACAAACTGTAAAAATATGAGCAATGTTTTATCTAAAGTTTCTTCATTTGAAGAAAAATCTGCTTTAAATAGTGTAGTTTCATATATTGCACAGGTCACTATTCATTGTTTGCACTGTGCGTATGACTCCGTTGATACTTCTTCCAGGACTTTGGCCACTGCTACTGTTTTAAGGAGGATTGTTTGGCTGCATTCTCAGGACCTCCCAGATGATGTGAAAAATTACATTTTAAGTTTTCCTTTGGATAGAGAGTCAATATTTTACCCCTCTGTTGCAAAGGTGATAAAAAGGTGTGATAAAAGTGGCAAACTGATCCAGGGAATCTCTAAAATTTTGCAGCCCTCCTTTTCCAAATTGTCCAAGGGATTTTCTTTCTCCTCACGAAGTTTTAGCAAAAAACAGAGTAAACAGTGTCAACAAAATTCACATAAACAGGCACTTAAGAAGAAGTGGGAAGGGGTTTCAAAAGAAAATCTCAAACCTCCAAAAACCAAGAATGATCCAGTATGTCTGAATGACTATTCAAGAGACTTTGTGATCCCCTTCCACTGTGGCCTCTTTTCTCTTCCAGAAAGTCTGAATTTCCATTTTTATTCTCTTTATCAACAGATTGTAACAGACAATATGGGTTCTGAAAATCATTCCTCAGGGTTACAGATGATAGTGGGAAGAATGTCTTCCTTTCCAGGGGTGTTTATTCCTCATACTGCAATCAGTATATTTTGTTTTCACTTGTTTATCACATGCTGTCCCAAGGAGTGATGGGACCAATTCCTCCTTTGTATGTGTGTGTGTGTGTGGGGGGGGGGGGGGGTTGTACATGGATGTTCCGAGTGCCACAGAAGGAAAATGTTGGTTGACCAGTTCTGGATCTTTCTTTCTTAAACCTGTTTGTGATAGTGCTCATATTCAAAATTATGTCAATTCACAACCTGGTACCTCTTTTACCACTTTCAAGTTTCTTGGTAACACTAGTCTTAAGAGATGCTTATCATCACATCCCTATTCATCCAGACATCAGACATTTCTTAATGTTATGCATGTCAGGGTTGCTTTATCAGTTCTCTGATTTATCCTTTGGACTTTCCAGTGCACCAAGAGTACTCACAGTGTCTAGCTCTAATTATAGCTCAGTTCAGACTACAAGTTATCCATATGTTTCTATTTTTAGATGACTTATCCTTTTAGAGTCCTTTGAAAACGTCAGGAATCTCTCTCTCTCTCTCTCTATTTCTCTCCCTCTTTCTCCAGTGAAATATCTCTTTGATTCCAAGATACCTTCACACAGGGTTGTGTTCCTGTGATGTCAACTAGACCTTAGTTTCAAGAACTTTTCTTCCTCAAAAAACTAAATAAATCTTTATTTAGATCTATTTGTAGGGGTATCCACTCAGATTTCAATCACTGCATGGGAATTCCTCAGGATTTTGGGTCTCATAGTACTACTGATTCTCATGATACCCTTTGCAAGACTCCACATGAGAAAGATCTAGTGGTACCTGAATCCTCCTTTGTCCCAGCATCAACACCCTTTATCTTTTCATATCCCAGTGCTGGGGTTTGTCAGAAGAGAAATCTTTTGGTGGAGACAGCTGATAATCTTACATCCAGGTGTTCACTTCTCACGCCATGCTCCAAAGCAGTCAGTCATTACGGATGCTTTGCACTTTACTTTTGGAGGCTGTTTTGGGAGGGATAAAAAGGCAGGGAATGTGGGACACCAAGGACAGAAGCAAGTGCATAAATATCAAGGCGGTGCGTGTCCTGATCAAGGCACTCAACTCACTGAACCACCTTTGGTCCCCGGCAACTTTTCAAGACAATACCACAGTCAGGTGGTACACCACCAAGCAAGGAGGAGTTAGGTCATACCCCCTTTGCAGACTAGCCACATTAGTTTGGGATATAACTTCACAGAATAATCTTACTCTAAAGACATCTTACATTTCATCAGACAACATTGATAACAAACAAGCTGAGCAGGACCAGAGCAGAGCCTCACAAATTGAAACTAGATTAGAGGTTTTTCAAGATTTGATCCATCTCTGATGAGTTTCTCAAGTAGACCTCTTTGCCGGTTCTCTGAGTAATCAACTGGGGAAAATTCTGTTCCAGGATTACATGCAAAAAAGCCTGGAAGACAGAAGCCTTTCCATTTCTTTGGACAGGAATGTTCCAGTATGTCTTTCCACCCTTTCCTACTAATATCTGAGGAACATCTGAATATTCAGAAGGAATCCTCCAGGATCATTGCAGTGACTCCATTCTGACCCAGATAACCATGGTTTTCCCATGATCTTTCTGAAATGGCCAAGGAGAATTATCACAAACATCCTCACAGAATAGATCTACTCACACATGAACTGGGGTTATTGAAACACCCCTACTTTAATCATCTTCAGTTGACTGCCTGGATGATAGGTCTTAATTCCTTTTAGGCACCTGTGTCTAAAGACATGCAGCAGGTACTAATGAAGGCACGAAAACCTGCTACTAGAAAATCATTTATTAGCAAATAGAAAAAGGTTTTTCCAGTTGATGCCAACAATATAACCAGCATGCATTCAAGGCCAGTTGTTCTCTGGTTTTACAATATTTGTGTGAGTTGCTATCTTATGGCCTTCATTCCTGTATCAAAGTTCATTTGTTGGCGATTGCAGCATGTCTGCCCATGGATCTTCCTGTATCAGGGCAGTCTTATGTGAAAATGTTCTCAAATGGAGTTGGTTATAAGAGGCCTCCAACTAAACTGGTGATCTATGCTTGGGCTTGTAATTTTGTCTTAGATAAGCTAGCACTTGCTTCATTTTAATCATCTAACCTAGATGGCTTAAGGTTCTCTAATGGAAAACTATTTTACTGATTGTTCTGACATCTGCAAGAAGGGTGTCTGAGTTGTAACCTCTTACAGTGAGCCAAATATACATCATTTTCCATATGGACAGGGTTTCTTTGAGAACTAATCCTTCTCTTTTGCCTAAAGTGGTATCCAACTTTACTTTAAGCCAAACTGTTCATCTTCTCATTTTTCTTCCTGAACCTAAAAATGAAGTAGAAAAAATATTCCGTATTGTGGATGTTTACAGATAGTTGAGGTACTATCTTGACAGAAATAAATCCTTTTTCACGTACCTCAAAGGTCAGCGGGCACACAACATATTCAACATAGAACAAAGAGAAAATAACAATGATTATAAACTTTAAATAATAAGACAATAATAATATCGAATAAACATTACACAGAATATTGACATTGATATAAGGAAAAGTGTCATTAGTAGAGATGATGAGATGTAAGGAGATAAGTTTCCGAAAAAATAAAAACCTACAGATCAATATAATAATTACAAGCAAATGATATAATTACACTGATTTCCTTTCTCCCACTTACTGTACACAGTAATTCACTTTGTTTATTTTTGTACAGTTTCTAAAGTTCCTCATCACTTTGTAAGAAATTTTTGCTGAGCAGTGCATACTAACACATATACTTTGTCCCTGGCTTTAATTCTGCAATGATGCTGTGGAAAGTTAATAGGAATTTGAAAAATGGAACCAAAAGGCAGACATATCAGAGATATAGGATGATCAGAAGTTACTGAATAAAATGAAAAACATGGTCACCACCTATACAGAACAATAATGGTATCAAAACTATTATTAAATAAAAATAAGAAATTGCCAGAGGCAACAGAAGATTGATCAGCTTTTTGAATTAGTGTCCCATCTATAGCTACATGCCTAGACAAAACCATAGGAATAAGCAGGAAAGCAAGTATTAGTGTGCCCAGCATGAGAGAAAGGAGACTTTTAAATGTTGTCCACATACTGTAAAGTTTGTGATTATGTAAGACACAATAACATTTTCAAGGATCCATGCACAAAGAAGAAATTTTACAGTAAATGTTATATCAGCTATAACGCCTGGCATGCAGTGTACACAAAAAATGCACTTCATGCAGATGAGTCTACAGTGTCCAGATCATTAGCGACTTAATGAGATGACTAGCAAAAAATCTGCATAACATCAGAATAAAGACTAATAATATCCTTCTTGCAAGGCAGGTACCTTTTATAAGGACTGCAGATCTATTTTCGTAATGATGAACAAAGTAGAAGTAAACCCACCTCAGGGCAACAAAAACAGCTCAAAGGTGTGAAAGGAATTAGACTGGCAAATCCATCTGGATATGTGAAACTATCTTAAACTGAAGAAAACCACATCAGTCAAAGTTGCACTAGACATGCAGTCCTTGAATCACAAGAAAAGTCACTAAAGTTTGCATGGCAAAATAAAGAGCAAACTACTAACCATACAGGCGCCTACTACTCAGTTTGACATTTGTTAAGGTAATCCATTTTATATTACATTAATGCTAACCACAGTGCTTTTTTTCTTATTTGCTTTTATCATGTGTGTGCAGATCTTATTGTACTAAAAAGAAGTAATTGTCATTAACGGTGTTTATTTCTGTTTGCTTGCTTTTATTTTGATCAGGACTGCTGACTTTGTTAATTTGTAAGTGTATTTTCCCACCACAAGACATATTTTTCTTCCAAAAGGAATTCTAAGAAATTGTCAAGGCAAAATGATATAATATACAGGCTAGTGAGAGTTCTCTACATAGAAAAAAAAACAAGTTTTGCAGGGAACTGGCGTCAAAATAGATAAATAATATAAAACAACAAATAAGTAAATAAAACTGTATTTTTCAGTCTGCAACAAATAACAGCAAAACCCGTGTCATCTACTTTCAGTCAGTAGTTGTCATATTTTAATTAATGCATGAAGCATTCATTCTTAAATGGTATACCAGCACTTTTTGAGTGCAATATTTCTATGTTAAATCAATATCATTTATGTGACAATTGTAATTTTAAAATAAGAATAAAGCTGATCAACTATCACAGAAAAGAAACAAATTCCAGAGATCACATTAGATAGAAAGGGACCGAGAAAGATCTTTGAAGTTGGCACATTTTTAATGGGCCTTCTAAAGCAATGCAAAGAGTTTCACTTGCAAAACTGTCACAGCAATGAATTCTACAAGCCAAGATGATGGTAACCTAGTCATATGGGGCCTTGAACTGACATATACAAAGTTTATTTAATGCTGCAATGTTATTCACACTTCTAAGTCTAGCTGTCTGGACTGCCTTGTCCCATTTAAACTGAGAACACTTGAAGATTTTCAAACATTTAATGTAATTCTGCATCTCATCTCTAGGCAATTGTGATACAGTATTTTGGCAGTTAGAAAAGTCAGATTTAATTAACTGCCTGACAGTGTGCTTATCTGGTTAATGAATGTATAAATAAACAAGTAAATAAACAAATAAATAAATAACATAAAATAAACATAACATATATGCTCTGAAACCTTAGAGACTAACTGATGGTGTTCATCATTTACACTGCTGCAGTAGCTAATGGGTTGTATCTTGTCAGGGATACAGCACCCGTCCAGCTTCCCAAAGTTCTACCCCCTCATAAAGGATGGTGGCTGCCTATTGTATAGGAATGTTTACTCCTGATATCAGTCAATGATCAACTTGCATTCCTCTTAAAAATAAGTAAATAAGATTCAAGCTGGTATTGCTTGTTTAAGTCACAGTTTGTTGAGTTAAAACAATAGATGAGCACATTCAGCCTTGTCATAGTTTCATTAGATCTAAGATATACATAGCAGTTACAAGTAATATATACTTTTCTATTTTCCATATAAAAAGCCATGTTTGTTTCAATAAAGGCTTTACTCTTAGAATAAATAAATAGAAAGTAATTTACATGTCTGTTTAATGTACTCATTTGCATCTAAGGCACCGAAAACTTGCAGAACTGTTTGTTTGAGTCACTTGGTCCCATTCAAGTCTAATCCACTTGAATGGTAGGGCACTCTCAGTGATGTTATGTCAGTGTAACTTAATGCTGTACTGATGTTATGTAATGCAGTGCACCGATTAAGTAGTTTTGATGTGAGAAAATATTTTAATTGTATAAACAAGACATAAAACTACTTATACAATTTAGCATAAAAGATTTAAATTTCCTTATACTCTAAATAACAAACAACTATTTTTCAACCTGCCAAAAGTCAGAGATGTGATACCTCATTAACTGTCTGTATATGAATAACACACCCTCTGCACTGTTAAAGTGCAAGTGGGACTTAAATAATAAAGTGAAACACATTTAAATAATTTGTTCTCCTTGTTTTTTTTTCCATTTGCTTGGTACAGCAAGACACTTAGCAACAGACACAGGCCAGACATCTAAACATAGAAACCAGATGTATTTAATTATTTTGGAAAGATCATGTTTTAGAATAGTTAAGCAGGTTTGCTCAGTGTGGTGTGGTGCTCAGCAGTGCTTAAACATAACTGCAGAGATATATAGAAATGTAGAGCTGCAATCATCATTACTCGGTAGCCGAATGGTTAGAGTCACAGTCTTGTGTGCAGTAGGTGCACGGTTTGAATACAAGTCATTCAGCTTTTGCATATGATAGGAAAATGTAATAAAAATATTTTGTTTTATTATGTATACATTGACATTTGTTAACCAGGTTAGTCCAGCTGGACCAAAAGCCCATTTGCAGTGGAGAACCGAGCATAAAAGCTCCAGTTACACACAAGTGTCCAATATATTAAAGTTACACTCCAAGATAACATAGATAAATGCATAAATTTAGGAGATATAAAATTAAAATAGATACACATAATAATAGAGTATTATTTTCCATATTTTTTTTTAATCTGGGTTGCCTGTAGCTAAGCTCTGCTAAGCATTGTTAGGCCAAACCAAGCAATGCTTAAACGGGACCCACTTTAACAGTACTCAGCAATGTGCAGATCCACTTAGCTGGTTTGGGCACTGCTAAGCAATGCCCATTTAAGCAGTCCTCATCTCAGCTAAGCTGGTTTGCACACCTCTAAGCATTGCCAGTTTAAGCACTGCTCAGCTAAGCTTAGCGGGTTTACATGGTGCTAAGCTTTGCTTAGCATTTTTAAAAATGATCCAATGCAGCAAAGGAGGGAAAAAAGGCTTAAGTGGAATAGGCAGGGATACAGCAGAATCTGTTGGAGTTTGATCCCCGCAGGAGCTGTGGCTGGAGTTGTAGAGGGTGCAGGCTTCCAGGTGCAGTGGTGGGGCATGTCATAGTCCAGGGTCATGGTTGGGCTCCTCTTAACAGACCATGACAACTGGCTGATTCAGAGCCAGTACAAGGGGTCCAAATACAAATCTGTGGCCTGGGACTGACTGGCATATGACCTCACCACTGCAACTGGGATCCCCCGCACTAGTGAGCAGGTCTGTCACCACTACAATGACCTGAAGCATAGGAAGGGGAAACCCAGTGGATCCAAGATGCTCGAGACGACAATTCCCCACAAGTTTGTAAGTATAGGGAGCATTGATTTACCAATGCCTAGTATGAATATCTGATAGACAGGTATGTATAATAGTGTACTTTTCTCCCCACAGCTACAAATGAGAGATATCGCAACCTGGAGGCCCATGCAGGGCACCTGGCCAGATTGTGCTAGGAGTGTGGTGAGTACAGATATATCCTGCAATATATACTACTATAATTAAGAAAGAGTACAGTAGTAACTGCCAGTAGGTATATTCTATTTTGAGTGTACTGCAATGAATGTGTTCATAGACCTGGACTGATATAAGTGAGTAATGCCAGGTACAGTTCAATATACATGAATGCATGAAACCTGATATTGTTAAGGAAAGCAATTTTGTACTGCATTAATAATGTTAAGGAATAACAAATGTATACTGTATTAATAATGATGTTCTGGTAATAAAGTACAAATGGATTCATAATGTGAAGGGAATAATTTATCTGCAATTATAAATTTCAGGAAATAAAGTACACCTGTAGTCAGAATTGTTAAGGATATAAAGTTATTAATGCATTTAGTGTGGAATAACAAGCTGTCAGGGAATGTCTGCATTATGTAAAGTGTTCAAGAATAAAAAGACTGTTAACTGTTTCATGTCACTCTCAATAAAGTTTTTTTTGTGCCGAAAGTTGTATGTATTTTGGGCTGTTCATGAAATTGTGTATTACAAGTGCTGTGAAGTAAACATGGGTATAATACCATGAAGTGACTGAAGGTTGGTTAATAAAGAACTGTTTTGCTAAAGTGTAGATGTGGAGCTGTACTACAAGATATACTGCATTATGATATTTGTTCTGCATTATAACATCTGAACTTTCAATAGTAATGTATAAGGTAGTATAGTATGTTTCCCTCAAGGCTGGCTTGTTGCATTTCAGCTATATGCATTCCTGAATGTAGTTATGCTGATGCAGTAGGCTGCAAATATACCATCTGCAACTTTATATGGGTCAGCTAGCCAACTCAGCACCCTGATATGGTCTGTACACATATATATTCCTATCCACTAGGGGTTAAATTTGTACACCTGCATTCCAAGTAGTAATACACAGTTCACCTACTACCTCTGTCATGCATGCATCTCATGCATCTGTGTTCAAGTGTTACTGTCTTGTGTGACACTCTACCTACATTACCAGGTCAGAACTTGTTACCAGCTAAACTCTAGCCACATATCAGTCATTCAACACAAAGCAGTGGCTTAGTAGTTCAGTTTGCTAAGTGATATGCATGTTGTTCATTTTTTCCACACTCAGACTAGGGTTTGAATACAGGGAAAAGTACTAATATATATTTATAGAAAAATACAAGTACTACTAAATATGTATAGAAGCAGTTTTGCATTGATAACAGATGTTCTCCCCACAGGAATTACAGGTAAATAAATTTTCTGTCCCAGCTATTCCAATGGTATACTAATTTGTGTCTCCAGATGTACTAGTGTGAAAACAGCATTGCCCAGCAAGGTGATAAGACTGCAGTAAAATAAACATCCACAAGTACACTACTATTACAAGTTAATAAGACTAATAAAACTGTTTTTCTGTTGTTACAGCTGTATGCCTGGGGCGTCTGTGAATGTCTGTTGATAATCTAACCCCATGCCTGTCAAGGACAGCAGAATACATTTAAACTCTCTGTACTATGCATGATACATGTCTCTCAAGTGTCACACTGTCATGGATAGTGATCACTGTTACCAAAACCCTTGGGCACAGACTTAAAATCCAGTTGAAGTATGTCAGTAGCACACTCACACATCAGTGCACAGTAAACTTTGGTAGCCATATACTTTTCCCTGACATAGACCCCTCTAGTACTGTACCTGTAGGTGTTACAGCATGGCCCATACTGTCCCATGTGGATAGCTTAAAAGGTATGTATGTGCTACAGAAGATACAGGGCATTTGTAGACATATAAGTGAGGGCAGACCTGTGGAGAACCGAACAGTATTGTTGCAATAAATATAAGCCTATACTGTTGTTAATGGAATATCTCTCTCTCTCTCACTCTCTCTCTCTCCCCCAGATCTTATCTGCAGCACAATATTATTATTGTTATACTATGGATATGGTTTTAATTTCTCATATGTTGTTCTCAAAACCTTATGTTGGGCCTTGTGTTTAATTACTGCTACATATTAAAATGGTTGCATACGAATATATCTTGTTGAAATACCAATGTTGTTGGCTTTTTGATGTAACTGTTACTAGCATGCTGTCACAATACTGACTGTTATTCCATTTATTGTTGTGTTCTGTATGCTGCATAATTTTATTTTTCTGGCATAATTGGAACACCCAAGCATGTTGTTATCACTAGCATTTAAATGTTCTGTGCATGACTAACCTATACACTTTGACAAAAACCTCAACACCATAGTACAAGTGGGTAGGCCGGTACCTGTGGACCCACCTACAGCACCTCATCTGGCCATGGCACTGGGTCCCAGCACATCTGGGACCCAACCTGGAGCTGTCCCCTCCACTAGTCCTGCACCACCCATGGGTGGAACCTCCTCAGAGGACAATGCCCACCCCCCCGGGCATGGGTGTGGTCAAGGAGTGGTCACCCAGCAACAGCTCCCAGGGATGGTTTGCAGGATTCTCCAGCATGACACGGACAATCGATTGTGGAAGAGCAAAGGCAGACTGGTGCACCTGGAGGGGCAGGCCGGCCCTTGTGCCCAGCCCACAGCACAGCCTCATTTGGAGCCATGAAGGAGCAGTGGTAACTGCCCATGGGTGGGGAGCTCATTTCCACTGCTGCTGTCTGGGGACTTGTCCTCCGATTCCATAATACCCTCCCCATCCAAGGTTTTTATACCCCTCATGTGTCATACACTGCCCCTTGTCTGTTTGCAAATGCTACCTCTCCTACCTAATTTACCTCCCCACATGTACCAATATCCCTTCCCTAATATCCCACTCTCTCCGTAAAAAAAATGCATATCTGTCCCACAAAAAAAAAAAAAAAATATATATATATATATATATATATATATATATATATATATATATATATATATATATATATAGATATATATATCACCCCATGCATATCTCTCCATTTTGCCCACACCTACACTTCCATCAATCAATTTTCACAGCAATTATTCAACAAGGTTATGTTGCCCACACCCCTCCCTCTGTGATGTGAGGTTCCAAATTCCAAAATTGTCCACAGCATACACAGCTGTTGCTGTAAAAGAAATAGAGAGCTATGATCCTTTCCTACACCCATCCTGCACATCCCTATTTGCCTTTCATATTGTTTTCCCCCTGCTTACCTCCATTTCACCACTTTCCTATTACGCCTTTTATCTTTTCTTTTTTGGAAATAGTGTAGGTTTTATCAGGACTAAGGATTGCTTGACATCATAGCACGTAGTGCAAACCCACTTAAAACTGCTTAAAACTGCTTTAATCACCTTCTGTCTGTCTGACACTGTTCTGCACATCAGCAAAAGTAGCACTCTGGTAAGGCTTGGACCCAGGTCCCTGCCACCTACGATACAGTGCATTATTCCACTGTGTCACTCAGCTTTAAAGACTAGCAGGTGCTTCCATAAATTTATCCTGTTTATCAGTGATGCACTGTGGAAAATCTTTCAGAGCCTGTCAAGTTTCAAACCCAGGACCCTGTTAATTACAGCACAGTGCCTTAGCCCACTAAGTCACTCAGCTTTGGAAGGCAACAGCTGTTTCCATAAACATATCCTTCTTCCAGTGACACACTGATTGTACATATAATGGGACAAATGACAACGTACTTGGGACTGTGATACAGACACCAAACCAGTAGACAGACAAATACATTTTGATGGATGTACATTAAGCCTAGGATATCAGGTAGATATGACAACTGCAGACTGTTGCAGAATGTCCACAGTTATGCCACCTAAATTTGGCACACTTGTTACACAACCTATGCTGTGTGCTGACATACTGGCAAGTCAGTACACATTGACATTATGAAATCATGACAGACAGTTCAGTGTCACACGTCATACACATCTGATCACACATGTTCATGCCAATCCTGTGTAACAGACTGTATGCATGCACATATGTCTTGCAAATACACCTGCTATAGTATGGGCTCCATAGCTTAATCTGTTACATTCCTAGCATGCTAACATTTGTACACCCACAGCCTTGGCTTCCATTCCAGTATGTTGCATGTCAAGTACATGATTGTTGGAACAATTAAATGACTGAGCTGTGCAAATTTAAGCAGAAATGGTTGCCTCTACTGCAGTCACTGCCATCCATATTAGCACCTCAAAGGCCTGTAGGTTGGGACACACTTCACATATATGTATAGGTGTACTTAATGTCACCTACCACTCTCTGGATGGCACTATTACATAACATATGTACCAGAGGCACATGCCTCACCTGGAATGTTATGGGTACACTTAATCTGGCAATGCTGTGACAACAGAGCTGACACTGCTCCCTCACTCACATATACAGCTTGCTGTCCCACAGTGTGTTCAAAATCACTAGTATAGCTACTGGGCAGAATGCAGCAGCTGCAGCCTGCAACATATGCATCAGTATGTTCAGCTACCTGTTACAGACCAACCGTACCTCCCAAACACCTAGAAAAGAAAATCAGCACAACACACATAAATAAAAGGGTGTGGGGCAAATGGTCAAGTGACAGAGACATGTGTCAAAGTATACCTCTACATACATACACAGCTGATAGACCAGCAGCTACTGCAGTAGCATACATATTCTGATGCAAATGAAGTATGACACTTACAACTGTCTGTCTCTATACTGACCTCAGCCCACAATATTAAACAGTAAACTGCCACATTATCAGGAAGTCTGTTCACAATGGCCAAACATAGCATGCAAAACTGTGGATATACCATATAAATCTAAACCATGGACAGAATTTCAACCTACCCTCTGTGATGCTGTAGTCTACACATCTTGATAATGTCTGTCTCACAGGCCAGGAAAAGGGCAAGGCCTACATGACGGCCTGAAATACAGCACAATGTTGCCATGACTCGGCTAATGAAAATGCAACCCAGCTGTTCTATATGCAATTAGCAAGTCTGAGCCACAGATTGGTGCACAATCAGCTCTTCATGAGCTTTACCTATAAAAGGCAAGCTGCTGCCTATGGTACACAGGTATGTGACTTTCTCTATGATGACAGACTGCACTATCTTAAAATTCTACCACAGGATTTCTGCACATAAAGGAGTACAGCACTATACCAGGTATTTAATAGTATTCCCCATGTAATCGGATGCAATTGGGAGATTTAAGCATGGGAAATAGGGATTACCACAATAGAGGTCTGCGGTAAATTTTTTGGAATTCCGCGCTGCTGTTAGTCAGCTGTCCAGCAGTTGTAGGCTTCCATTTTGGCTCTGTCTGCTGTGACATAGATCACAGTTCTGGTCCTGAGTCCCCCAGCAATGGTCGACTCATGTACAAATCCAACTGGATTGTGTATTAGACAATAGTGACATTCAGTAGTGGTGGATACAACTGCCATATCACATTGTGTACTGTCAGTCTGCTCCTCTCATGCTGTGAATGTCACACAGACATAGTTCAAACATTGTCCAGGTGTCCCTGACTGTTCCTGCCATACTCTGGCTAGGTCAATGTGTACTCAACACCTGTATATTATCACCTGAGAGCTATAGCTAGCATACCCATTGAATCCCTACAGCAGAACAGTAGGTTGCAGCCAGTAGTAGTGGGGGGACACAGGCTCACCCTCAGCAACTGAGTGTACATATACTGAGCATGCAGCATGATGGAATGAGTACAGTAACAGATATTAAAGTACCTTAACTCTTTTCTGAGGTGTCTGGCCTGTGGCAGACAGATTCTCCACAGTCTGGAAGCAGCCATTGCATATTCACCAACTGATTTCCAGACATCCACATTTGTTTGGCAGAGGGTCCACATATATCAGGCACATGTACACATTCTGCAAACATCTGTGTACTGCAGATGCTGGACACCCACAAGGAGGATACCCTACAACACGTTTGCAGTGCTGTCTACAGTTTTCTCACACAGATGTTGTTGGACTGTCCTTATACACCTGTGGTACCACTCACCTATGTGGCAGATGGTGGATGTATGGCATGATACTGGTATGTCGTCTATAGCGGACATTCCACAGTAGATAGCAGTGATGGGGTGTGGACACTTAACAACACAGTCCATCACAGTACTCAGGGCCATAACTGGTATACCTAGAATCATACAAGGTTACTAGGCTATTGGCCCTGAAACCCTTACAAGCCTAGCCATTAGTTTATCCACAACAGTATCATCAATCAGCACCTGTTACCCCTGTCATTGAGGGGATACAGGTGGAACCCCGGGACAGATTTGTGGTAACCCATCCACTCATTATGATTACACTTGATGATGGTCTGCATGGTACTCTGTTTGACATGTATGGGAAGTGCATTCCTGAGACAGGGCAGCCTCTGGGAGATAAGCCTATCTCTCCAGCAGGTTTTGTAGATGCCACCTATCAGATTCAGACCTGTTGTGCTGGTAATGCGTGGGGAAGTAGACTCACATATATGGGGCAGCTGTTGGGCAGAGTCCAACATTGGGTTGTAGGCGTGCCAGAGACCACCTCTGGGCAACGTGTCTGATACCAAGTGGGGCACTACTAATTAGAAGCTCTATGCATGGGACAGGTGTTGGAGGGCATGGCTTACCTTTGTGGGTATTACCATGTCCTTTCCAGTTGTTGCAGATGTCTGTACAGGTACATATCAAATGGGCCATTGCACTAAAGTATTGTTGTACTGGCTGAGGACTATACAGAGGTAATGTCCATCTTTTTTTCTGGATGCATTCCCTTTACCTATGACTTTCACCATGTACAAGGCCTTTATGACCACTGCCACTACATAATAGGTGAATGCGACATTGTTATCAAACTGAGTACGCAGTTCTGTCAGTACAGTTTGTGTGTTTATGGGCTTACCAGTGATATGGCAAACAGTGAGGCCGTGTCCTTGCCATATGGTATGATGGTACTGTTTTTTGCATTTAGCTTGAGGCCAGGACCTTGACACTGTCTGTACCCAATGTAAGACCCTGTTGCAGTGTGTTAACATCATTTGGTGGGTCGATGATAGACAGCACAAAACTTACAGTCACCACAGCCTTAGTCAATACCTCAATATGTGGGTGGTGTCAGTTAGCATTGATGTCTAGATACATGTGGTATATGTAGGGACACTATCTACCCACAGGACCTTGACATGTATACATATTGCCCTCACATAAGCAACACAGTGTAGGGTTGCCACCTTAATGAATGCCCTGTGTCAGACACTTTTTGTAGTATTGTGACAGTTGACAGGACAAACCATACCCACAACAAGTGCAAAGGACAGGACTTTTCTTGCTCTGTCAATATGACATCTTATTTTTGAAGCATTTCCCTAGGTTATACTGTGCCGCAGAACATTCAGGTGTTTCTGATATAAAATGACTGGTTTATGCAACTATTACACACATGTAGGAAATCTTTTCTGTCCTACATTCTTGGGACCTATGTATTGTTTTAGTTGTTTTCACAGGCCACACTTGGCCAAACATGAACTACAACCTGCACAGTGGGACAGGTGTTGAGCCTAACACAGGCATACATCTGCAAGGGGATACACACACACACACACACACACACACACACACACACACAAATACACACACACACACACACACACACACACACACACACACACACACACACACACACACACACACACACACACACACACACACACACACACACACACACACACACACACACTGTCTCATAAACTGCCTTGTTGAAAGTAGAGCTCGTACCTGTCTAGTTATACATACTATAGTGCTACATATATACCACATGAGCCACAGAGCTTACATACGCAGAGAGTGTCTATCTGTGCATCTAAGGTGGATGACAGCTGCAGGCCCTGTAAAGTAATCGAATGAGGGGATTAACAGGCCCTCAAATTGGCATAACCATCACACATACACACAAGACAGCCACACTGCTACACTGCTACAGGGGATATTCTTTACACACACACACACACACACACACACACACACACACACACACACACACACACACACACACACACACACACACTTCCACAATCACCAGTTCTGAGATTAGAACCCTTACCTATCCCGTTAATGTGCTAGAGTTCTCTCATGGGCCACAGAGCTTAAGTACCTGAACAGTGTCTAACTGCATCTAAGGTGGGTGACAGCTGCAGGCCCTGTAAAGTAATCCAATAGGGGGATTAAAAGGCCCTCAAAATGGTATAACTGTCACACATACACACAAGGCAGCCATACTGATACATGGGATATTCTTCACACACACACACACACACACACACACACACACACACACACACACACACACACACACACACACACACACACACACACACACACACACAAATATACACTTGCACAGATGCCAGTTATGAGACTAGAACCCCTACCTATCTATTTGTATGTACTATAGTACTATGTACTTATCACATACACAACAGAGCTTTTATATCTGGAGAGTGTCTAACTGTGCATCTAAGGTGGGTGATGCCTGCACACCCTGTAAAGTCATCAAATGGGGGATTAACAGGGTGGAAC
This sequence comes from Protopterus annectens, assembly GCF_019279795.1. Lineage (NCBI taxonomy): Eukaryota > Metazoa > Chordata > Ceratodontiformes > Protopteridae > Protopterus > Protopterus annectens. The sequence goes on from NC_056733.1 coordinate 1,957,179,440, forward strand.
AGGCCTTAATGTGTGTTAGCACTGCCTACACATAGGCAACACATACACACAGCTTTAAGGAATTTACTTACACGCATGTACTTACCATCGGTGAGATTAGAACCACTACCTATCTAGCTGTATAGACTATAGGGCTACATACTTATCGCATGCACCACAGAACTTATGCATCTGGACTGTGTGTAACTGTGCATCTAAGGAGGTTGACATCAGCAGGCCCTGTAAAGTAGGCCACTGGGGGGTTCACAGGTAGGCAAAGGCTTTAAAATGTATTGGCAATGCACACAGGCAAGAAATAAACACAGCAGCAAGGGGATATACTTACACACTCACTGAGTTGCCTTTGGTGGGATTATAGCCACTACCTATCTAGCTGTATACACTATAATGTTACAATGTTATCATATGCGCTACAGAGCTTATGTGTTTGGATAGTGTCTCCCACTGCTGTTGGGGTAGATGACATCAGTAGCTGCTGACAGCGGAGGACAGTAGTCACAGGGCCATAAAATGAGGGACCATTGCACTGACATAGGCCTGTAGGTAATGTGTATTCTGCTCTATGTGGAATACACATACACACACACAAACACACACACAGTGGCTGATATGAGATGAGAACCCGTACCTACCTACTATTACACACTAGAGTTCACTGTACTATTTGCACATGACACTGGCTACAGTTGGTGCACAACTGGCTGAAGCACTACATCACTCTTTGCCTTTCTGGGTCTCTCTCTCTCTCTCTCTCTCTCTCTCTGTCTCTCTATATATTGTATATACTGTATATATATTGTGCCACATATGGACAGATAAGGGTAATCATGTCTGATAGGGAAAGTTAAAGACAGTTAAGTCATACCTAGCTGTCTGTATGCATAGAGATATATGGGCATCAAAGTTCTATAGTCAGATGTGGGTTCCGACATGAGCTGAAATTAGCTAAGTGTAGGAGCATGCCCAGTATGGCCATCAATACTTACAGTGGTATTACAGGCCAGACCTGCCTGTACTCCAGTCCAGAATTTTGTGTGCTCCACCAATGGTCTGCTGAACCTGCTGAAACAGTCCAGCACCACGCTGATATAATGTTGAGGCATTTCCTGGCTGTGTGCTGTCCATACTATCTGACCCATATCTAGGGTGTGTACAAAGTGTATTGGACTGAACAGAATTTTGCATAATATGTCTGGTACATTTTACATCACACTGTGATTTCTTGGTACATAAGTGGCAAATCATTATAGCTTGATTTGAGGAACCACTGACAGACATTTTATTTTCCAACTCCATACACTGCAGGGAACCCAGGCTACTACACAAACTGTTCTGTTCTGTACTTTCAACATTTCACTGGACAGGAGTTCCTCCTTCTCCTTTTATGTGGTCCTTTGTCCTGCCCTGCTCTAATTCCTGGCTTTGTCCACATTTGCTGCTCTATGTAGTTGTAAGCATTCTTTCTCACGGGTAAGAGATGTAACATTACATACAGGGTGACAGACTTCACACCTCTTACTGTCCCTGATTTGCAGGTTGTCCAACAATGTGCACCATATATCTGCGCTGGTCCTCAGACAGTCTGTGTTCTACTGTTATTATAAGACTACATGTTGCCCATACCTCTCAAAGTCTTACAGCCAAAAATCTGGACAGGGCCATATATAATGGTGGGATAAAGGCTCAAACATGGGGATATGATTTTAATATTGCTCTTACAAATGTAGACAGTTGGTAGAACGGTTTTGTATTAGCATGCATTTTCTGATGGGCATGAAGTCTGCATCTGAACTGTCTGTCATTATTTTTTCAAAGAAACCATTACTGATTTGCCAATAGTTTCCCAGACAACTGAAATGTTATGAGAAACAGAACAGGTATATGAGGCATAAATGTGGACATTCTGTGAAACCCTGTACATTTGTGGGGTATGGGCGGTGCCCACTGACTTGTTGTAAATACTGACACAGTTACGTGACAGCCTTTATATCCTGGTGATACACTGACTTGTTACATCCTGCTGTTCTACTAGCCACCTCCTAGGCTACTCAGAGCTCTGTACTGTCCATATCTGTGAATCCCTGTCCCTTCATTGTCTGTGGCTTTGTCCACTTTTCTTACAGTAACAAGTACTGACATATGGACATTCTGTAGCACTTCTAGCATAGGTGTTGCTCACATCCAAAAGAGTAGGTATAGGCAGTCTCAAACCATGTACCCTATCAACCACAGCAATGTACTTAGCCCACTAAGCCACAACAGCCACCAGACAGTGCAGTTTACTTCCTGATGCTATCAAGCACAGACATACATAGCGCATTGACTCTGCATATTGGGGAATGTTTACATGTCAGAACACACTAGATGCAAAATACTGATATAACAAAGACACTTGGTAGAGAAAACCACTTTATGAAGCAAAGCTTTCGGGTAGAACCCTTCTTCAATACTAATACATACACATCAAAAATTCACAGTTTAAATACAGGTCAGCAGTCACATGACCAGCAGCCCAATGAAATCATGTGACAACACAAATACAAAATAAATTCAAAACAAATTCAAAATAAATTAATTACAAAATAAATTACTGGATATACAATATAATTCATGTTATAAAACATATTCTAAAAACATAAGAAATTCATTCAAAATTCATATACCTTTTTATCACAGTCTAGTGTTATGTAATTTGACTAATATTGATTTAAGGCTAACCATGCTATTCAAACCCGGAGGTGAATCAGCAGCAAATCTCAAAATCCATTCATACTCCTTAGTCTCTAAGTGGTTTTCTCTACCAAGTGTCTTTGTTATATCAGTATTTTGCAGCTAGTGTTTTCTACTTTGTTATAGTTGCTGCCTTTGGGAATTCCTATAAGGGTCTATCTCGCAGCCTTACTAGCTTTGATATGGCAACTCTAACGTCCGTGAACTCTGTTAGATCTCTCATTAATATTGAGACTAATCCGTTACTGCAATTCGTCAAAACAGTAAGTCCTGCTATTGGGAATGCTACTCTACCTGCTTCTGAGAGCATTGCTGATTTCAATAAGACTTTACAGTTGCTTGAGAGGAAAGTGAGTGCATTTAAGCATTTACAATGGCAATGCTTCAGTTTCCTAGCTTATGTAGAGAGAGGCATTGTTCCACGAGGGCTTAGAATTCTTAAAATGCCCTCTATGGCAACACGTATCCTGAACTGTTAAAAAAATGGCAGCAGCTTAATATTAAGCTAAGTCTGGATTATATGTGTCTGATGAATGATTTTTTTCTTACTATAGAGGAGGACTATAGAAAAGAAATCTATGCCTTAGAAAATAATATAGTGGAAATGCCCATCTTTTCTAATATGACTGATAGCTACCAACAAATGCTTGACAGAATACAAGCATTTGATAGTCGCATGGAAGCAACCAAAAAACGGAAGTTAATGCGTGACATTAATGATTTTCAGTGAGGTAATATCTTCTCTTGGCCGAAAACAGATAACACCTCTTATGTCAACCAAAAGAAAGTTCTTCAAAGAGAAGCTCTAGATACACTAGATAACTTCCATGAGATAGCACCAGCTATGAAAGCTCCGTTAAAATTGGTCACAGAAGTGGCGCCCCCACTGCCAGTGGAGAATGAATCCATCCAGATGACATAATCTCCTCTCGCAACGTGCGTCAGCACGCCGTCTGAAGTAAAACAGAAACAAGATGGCAATGACAACGCCTCAACTAATATTGGTAAGAAGTCTCAGCAACTTACCATTAACTTTGTGCATAAGCGCTTTCATTTAGATCAACCTGAGTCCATTATAGAGAGGTCGCCAAAATCGAGAGGGCTGTCTATAGGGCAGGTAGCAAATTCAAGCAAACGAAAGAGTGAGAGCCCTTTAGGGTTGAACAATGTAAGCCGCAAATAATAAACGGTACGTTAAATCTTTCTCAGTTTGACTTACAGGAAGCTCATTATTCTTTCCTGCGTAAAGGACTTAATTATATACCTACTAGTAGTGATGGTGTGGTGTCAGCACTCACAGATTTGAAACAATTTGCTAGGAATGTCAATTTGAGACTTTTGTTTGGTGGCTCTGCTATCGTCGAAGAACAGTGTAAACGACGTAGTACTTTTTCACCTGTTAGTGTACCTATTGTGAAGGCATTTCATGATATATGTGAATCCCAAATTAGAATTTTATATTCAAATACTGTGAGGAAAAGAACTTTTAATTTGACTTTTCATGAGTTTAAAGCGCTAAAGAGCCTGCAACTATGTAATGATATCATTATCAAACAAGCAGACAAAGGTGGTGTGGTTGTTTTAATGGACCGAGATAAGTATATGTCAGCAGTATTTATATTGCTTGAAGATAGTGCTGCATTTAAGACTATTACAAATCTAGATGTTAAAAAATGTATCACTTATGTGAATATGGTTATTTATGAATTACAGTTGAATGCAAAATTGAAAATGAGAACATTACTTTTCTTTATTTTTTTTACTATTTTTTTGTCCTTCAAAGACAAGACATTTCTTGTTGCTTGTCTCTTTAAAATGCCAAGACTCCAATCCATATTTTCTGACTGATCAAAAAGTTTCTTTATCTGAGAAAAGTCCACTGCATCCTATAGAGAATTAAAACTTTTCTGACCTTCTGGTAAAAAAGATCTTAATTGTGGGTGGAAAATTAGTTGAGGTTTAATGTTTAGCTTCTTTAAGTCTTTTATGAATGGAATGCATGCTTTCATTTTGATCATAACAGATACAGTATAATTGTTGTCAAACCTTAAAGTGTTGTTATTTATTTTTATCGGAGAATTATTCCAAGCAGTCTTCAGTACCAGGTTCTTGTCTTGGCTGGATAGAAATTTTACAATATGAATCTGGGCATAGGAGGATTTTTCTTCAAAGAAGTTGAAAGAGATCTATAGGCACTCTCAATACCAAAATAGAGAGTTTCCAGTAGATTCCAGTAGATTTAACATTTTAAGCATCCAGATAGTTAAAAACTATAATATATTGTCTCATTTTTCTTTTGCTGGTATTCCATATATCCTAATATTATAAGTATTTTGTTTTAATAGGAATTCTGTGTGATTCTCACTCTCTGCCATTCTGCTATCTAAGTCATTTAATGTGTCTTATATTGCTGGGATATGAACAGATTGTTGTTTTATGATCTCTTCTAACATTTCTGTTTATTTCTTAGAATCTTGTTTTATATTGTCCGTTTTGATCTCAAGTTTATCAAATTTAACAAAAAGCTCCTGGATACTGTCCATTATAGACTGCAGTTCCCTTTTCACTGAGTTGTCTTGATACTTCACTTTTGAGTAGCTTCTTTTGTCACAACAGTCAATAAAATTTCTGACAGGAAAAAATAAATGAAAAACCATAAACAACTTGATTTTTCTTTCAAATAGTTGTCCAGGTTTTTTTAAAAGACTCAAAATGTATAAGAAAATAAGTTTTTGTTAAGTTTGTGTACTAAAATCATGTCAGACAAAAAAAAAAGAAAAGAAAAGAAAGTACAGCTAAGACTTTGTGCTGTTAGCAGTTTGCCATGTTGGCCACACCCCCCCATCTAAAAGTCATTGATTCATTACTACATCACTCGTGCGTGGGAAAAAAGCGTCCATGCACCTCACAATGCAAGTTTTGCAACCCCTATACCACATGCTGCTTTAATATAAAGAATCAAACTGTCCAAACCTAGACACCAGGAGGACTAGTACATGAAAAAATTCACTCCAACTATCCGGGCAACTCAGTTTATTCCAAATGTGCAAAACATGTAAAAATGATTAATGCTTAACTAGATCACCGTGTTTTTGTCCTCACCAAACAGGACATCTTCAGATATTTCAGGAACAACTCATTGCCTCTATATACATGCACATTTGGAATAAACTGAGTTGCCCAGATATTTGGAGTGGATTTTTTTGTATACTAGACCTCCTGGTGTCTAGGTTTGGACATTTTTGGTGATTTGTGCTGTTTTCTGGACACTTTTGCCTCCCTGGTTTATTGTTTTGATTTTTAATATAAAGAATCCTGGATTGATCTGTCCCAAAGGAAAGTTAATTTTTTGAGATACTGCATTCTCCGTCCTTAAAATGCAATGCAATACATACATTTTCAACTGCACATTAGCGTATAAGTCAAAGGTGCCTTAAAATTGAGCCTGGAATCTTGCTTCATGTTCTAAACTCTTCCAGTAAGGAATTAAAAAGTTACTTTTAGTAGGCCAAACTACAATACCACATACACTGCCAGATTCTCCAACAGTAGTAATTGCAAAATAAATATACTTCCGCTTAAAAACTAGATTTTCCAGTTTTGCACCCTGCCCCATACTCATCAGTTTGGCCTAAGGTATAAAATAAACCATCCAATGCAGACTTATACCAGCAGACTATGTTGTTTGTCCTTGATTGTATGTTAGTTATGTAGCTATGCAGTTGATACACTACTAGCTTGTAGACCTGATATGATACAACTGTTGCTTATTAAACTGATTATTTACATCAGTAAATAATGTTTTTTTGTTTGTTTGTTTTTACTAATGTATATTCATTAGTATATTTAATACATTGTAATAATATCAAAGTTTTTCTCTCTGTATTTCCAATGCATATGGGTTCCACCCAGATGAACAATGTCAGAAAAGATAAGTATCAAAACAAATATAGATATTTCCAAATAAATAATAATAATAATAATAATAATAATAATAATAATAATAATAATAATGAAAAAAAAGAAAAAAAAAATCCAGAAGTAAAGTAATAACAATGGAATGACCAAGGCCATGATTCAATAAACTCCATGTAGGAATAGCACTATTCCTACATGGAGTGAATTGTGGCCATGTCCACATCTCCCTCTCAGCAGCATCTTGCATATTAATGAAGGTGCACTACTGAGATGTAGCCATGTCCATGGATACTGAATCAGTGCAGGGGGCATGTTGCAGTAGTGCTTGCAGATGTTTAACATGCCCCCTACACTGACAAAGTGCCACACAGCACTTTACAATATAAAACTGTGTCTGCAGACACTTATATTATCAATGGCAAATGAATGTAATGCAGGGGGCATGTGGCAGGTACTCTCACACACCCCCAGTATTGTGAAAGTGCTGTACGGCACTTTACAACAAAGAGAGTGTCCTCAGACACTTCATACCTCTCAACCTCCTAGAGCAAGTAATGTAGAAAAAGTGTTACAAAAGTCCAAAATTAGGGACAGTTTTTAAGTATTGCCCTAACAAATGTAGAACGTTGATAGAATGACAGGTTTTGATTTAGCATGGATTTTCTGAAGAGTATGACATGTGAAACTGAAATGTCTGTCATTATTTTCTAACTGCAGTCTTTAATGATTTGACACTGATTTGCCAGGGAAACACAATTCCATTACAAACAGACCAAGAATATGAGGTACAAATCTGGACATCATGTGAAAATCTGTACAGCTGAAAGGATTAGGAATGTGAAGTCATGTCATTTAAGGGGTGTGTCACAGTACCTGTAACACAACCCCTGCAATGTAAAAGTGCTTTACAGCACTAAAACAAGAAAGTATCTCTAGATACTAATTTAATAATGTGAAGGTTAACAGTTGAATTTTAAATACATTTTTTTTCTTCTTTTTCTTTAAAATTTAAGCATAGCTGAGTGGGTTTGCATGGGGTGGCGCCTTGCTCAGCAGTGCTTAAACTTATCAAGAAGCTATATAGAAATGTATAGCTGAAATTTGCACAGCTGAGTGGTTAAAATCATGGCTTTACAGGTAGTAGAAGCATGGTTTGAATACAATTACAGACGCTTCAGCTTTTATATGGCAAAGCAGTTTTATATTATTTTTTATTTCATTTAATGATGTAGTAATTAATATTTGTTAATAAGGGTAGTGTAGCTGATCCAAATTCCCAGGGTCAGTGGAGATATGAGGTGAAACCCCCCATTTAAACAAATGTCTCATACAGTACAGTCACACCTCAAGGTAATGTAATGAAAGCACATAGGGAGAGGTCATGTAAATTATGCAATGACTGGTTATTGATATTCCAAAATGAGCACACTGATTGGTCAGCCCAATCAGCATGCCCATTGTAAATCCTAGCATCTACCAATGGAAAAACGTCAGGTTGCCCTGACGTTTTTCCATTGCCATATGCTGTAATTTATTTATTTTATTTTTTTTTAACAAAAATAAAAAAAAAATGTAATCTGGACTCCGGACATAGCAGAGAGACAGGACGGAGAAAATAATAGGAAAATCAGGTATGTTATTTAAAAGTAAAGATACATACTTGATTTTCCTTGTATTTCCTCCATTCTGTTTCTCTCCTACCCCTAAACTGTCCAAACTTTTTTTTATATAAAAAATGGAGCAATGGAGACCTTCTTTTCTCCATTGCTTCCTTTGCAAAGCACTGGTGTACTGAGTATGCATGGGAATGCAAGTCTCATATGCATGCGCAGTGCATCAGGAAAAGCCCCAACATACTAAAAAAGTACAGAAGGGCAGCAGGTTACTGTTATACAAAGACATTTATTTAAGAAAAAGTATTTTTTTTTTAATTAAATAATGTCATTGTATAAAAGCAATAACCAACCCCATGGTTGTGGTATATTAAGATTTATCCATGGTTGGCTTTATTTAATCACTCTGGCTTCATCATCCTGAGTAAACCACACCAACCATGGATAAATCTTAATATACCACACTGACATTGTATGTTATTGCTTAAGTAAAATATATACACTTAATAATAACACTGTATCAGTAATGAGTAATTAATATTCAATTATGACTTCTTTATTAAATGAAAATATTTGTTTTCCCTTAGCTCAGATTTGCTAAGCACTGCTAAGCCAAGCTAAGCAATGCTTAAACAGGACCTTTCTGAACAATACTTAGCAGTGCTCAGCTCTGCTTAGCTGGTTTGAGCATTGCTAAGAAGTCCCATTCTAAGCAGTATTCAGCTCAGGTAAGTGGATTTGCACACTGATAAGCACTGCTCAGCATTTGCCAACTTAAGCACTACTCAACTCAGCTTAGTGGGATTTTGCACTTCTCAGCTTTGCTCACCATTTTTGAAAATGGTCTAATGATGGCTAAGGGTGGTAATATGGCCTTATTTGAACCACACAGGCAGGAATACTGGCAGAAAAGTGATGAAGTCAAAACTATCAAAATAAAATTGCAACAAAACCCAAATTAAAGGTCATGCTGCTAAATGCTAGAAGTCTAAACATGAAATTGCACTCATTGCAAGCATTCTTAATTATGAAAATTGCTGACACCTGTGCAGTCACAGACATCTGGTTCAAAGCCACCAAGAGCAACCCAGCCATACCTGTTTACTCATCCTATCATATATTCAGATCCAAAGCTGTGGTTAGTAAAGCCAAAGGAGGTGGAGTTTCAATATATGTCCATTACCTTACTTGGATAGAAGGAAGTTTCTTTGCTCACCAGTGGAAGTGGGGAGCCTTGAGCAGCCTACCTGTCCTTGGGGGAAGTGACCTCAGCACAAGAAGCTGTAGTAATTGGTTGTTTGGGACCATTCCTAGCTCTTCTGTAGTTCACTGCTTAAAATCCGCCTTTGCACAGCTTTGAGTGGTCGTGCGCATAGCGCAGTGCCGGTTAAACAAGGTTAAACTTGGTTAAACAAGGTTAAACTTTTTCTGGCTCCGCCAAGTCTGCTCTTCAATGTTTCCCTTAGAACTGTTCTACTTGCAATCTAAACAGCCTATACTCTATCTGAAAAGCTCAGCACTTGCTCCTAAAGCATTTTTATACAGGTAAAGCATTCTTAAACAAAAGAAAGTACTTCATTCACCTAAATTCTGTTGAGTACACATCTCCCTCTAGGTCCTTTCTGACTCAGTTACACAGCAATCTTTTTCACTATTTCTAGCATGTCAAAGGGTCAGTTGCTGGCGTCCTCTCCTGTTCAGCTGGTGAATCTGGGAATCTTGAGGCAATGTTGCAATTGCCTCATGTACACAGACAACCCTCTCCTCCTCCCAACAAATACAAATATATGCGAGAGATGCAACTATATAGCCAAACTGGAGGCTGAGCTCTCTCAATTCAGTACTGGCAAGACCAGTCAGGAGGAGAAGGTAACCACGCACACCACAAACCCAGTCTCACATAGAACTATCACAACAGCAAACCAAACACATAAACACACAAAACATACTCAGAGGCTCTGATTAAAAATCTACCAAAACAACAGAGGCCTCCAAAGCAGACACCCAAGCAACCACCACCTCAAGACATAGCACATGCAACACATAGTTCACAAAGTCAGTGTGCTAAACAGTCACAGCCCTTAAGGCCAAACAACATGCCAGACACACTTGTAATAGGTGACTCCATAGTCAGACACACTGACATCCCGCTCACCAGACTGAACAAGGAAAAGGTCACAGTAAGCTGCCTGTCGGGAGCTAGAATCCGCCACATAACACAAGCACTCAGGTCACTCCACAGCAAGTACAAATATGACTCAGTCATTGTACATGCCGGTGTGAACGAACTGAGACATACCTCCCTGGACTACATGAAAAGAGACATAGAGGAGCTCTCTGATTATGTAGCCCAGGCTGGTATGACCCTGACTCTGAGCAGCATCTTACCCTCACCAAGAATGATGCCACAGTACAAAGACAAAATGATCAGTTTTAACAATTGGCTTAATTACTGGTGTCATTCTAAGGGGATACAATGTCTGTCTGCTTGGGATGACATGCTTGACAAGCCACGCTACTTCGCAAGGGATGGCTTGCACCTGTCACCCCTTGGCTTCCGGATATTGGCCAAGGCTCTTGCCACCCCCATAGTGCCTTTTTTAGGCAAGGCTCAAATGACAAACCTACCTCCCTAGAAAACACAAGTGGAAAAAAACTAAGGGTAATGCTGCTCAATGCCGGAAGTCTAAACCTCAAGATGCACGCCCTCGAAGCCCTCCTCAGTATGGAGAACATTGATGTCTGTGCAGTGACTGAAACCTGGTTCAAGGCTCCTGAGAGCACCCCGGCATTATCAGGTTTTACCTCATATCATGCTTTCTGGTCCCAAAACTTGGACCAAACCACAAAAGGAGGGGGAGTATCCATTTTCATCAAAGATACCCACACCTCCAGCTTAGTGGCAACGCACGAAGCATCGGAGACTATCCAGGTGCAACTAACCATAGGCAAAACTGCCTTACAGTCTGTAGCATGCTATAGACCACCCTCTCAAACTCAGGAACCCCACACAGCCTTCCTGAAGACACTGGAGAGTATGAATGTCTCTCCAAATACCATCATTTTGGGAGACTTCAACTACCCAAACATAGACTGGGAACATTACTCAAGTCCCAACACCCTAGCCCAAAGGTTCCTAGAATTCATAAACTCAAATGCAATGGAACAACTAGTCACCATTCCCACAAGAGGAGACAATATACTAGACCTGATCATCACAAACATGGGGACAAAATGCTCCACACCGAAGTATATCCCCCTTTGGTAAGATCAGACCATAAATTAATCTCACTGGAAATCCACATCCTGCCCCCACCCCCTGCACAAAAGACCACAGTGAAGAACTTCTCAAAAGCAAACTTCACACTTCTTAAGACTGAAGTGGTATCCTTCAAGGCCCCTGGGCCAGTGGAAACCACAACCCACACTGCTGAATCCTTTGCAAATGCCTTCTATGGGCACCTTCAAGAATGCATGGATCATGCAATCCCAAATAAAACCAAGACTCATTCCCCCAAAGGCAGGCGCCTGGTCTGGTGGACCCCAGCCATAAACAAACTTTACAACAGGAGGAGGAAGCTACTACATGACAGAGCAAAATCCCTAAAAGGGAAGGTGTCTCTCATCAGTACTAGCAAAAAACTACGATCACTCATAAAATCATCCAAGGCCAACTTTGAGAGAAAAATCGCAAAAGACATAAAAGACAATCACAAGGCCTTCTTTAGCTATGTTAGAAACCTGGGTGAAAACTCCCAGATATGCTCAGAGTTAGTCCAAAATGACACAAAATACACTGAACCCACTGACATTGCCAACATTCTGGCAGACAGGTTCAGTGCAAATTTCTCCTCCCCCTCCCCCCCAAAAAGAGAAATAACTATCCCAGCAGAGTGTAGCCTCCCTAACATCTCAGATACCCAGGTGAGAGCCGCCCTCTCTAAAGCTAAAAACACAGCATCAATGGGACCGGATGGTGTCCCGGGCTGTCTGCTACATGAACTCCAGGAGGAACTAAACCCACACATAAAGCTGCTGTTTAATCTTAGCCTTACTACAGGATACATACCCAAAGAGTGGCGTGCGGCAACAGTGGTCCCACTTCACAAAGGCGGTGCTTCTACGGACCCTGGAAATTACCGCCCCATAAGCTTGACGAGCCTGGTCTGCAAAGCTATGGAGAGGATAATTATGGCACTCATAAACAAAGACATTGGGGACCTACAGACATTGGATCCTACCCAATTTGGCTTTGTCAAGGGCAGATCCTGCCTTTTGAACTTGGTCGACTTTTTTGAAACAGTCACTAAGGCCATTGATGAGGGTAAGGCAGTTCACACAGCCTACCTTGACCTTGCAAAAGCCTTTGACACAATACCCCACTCGGGCATCATAGACAAACTCACCAGCTTAAATGTAAACCCATATGTCACAAGATGGGTTGCAAACTGGCTCAAGGACAGAACCCACAGGGTCAGAGTTGCTGGAGCTGTGTCAGACTCTAAGCCAGTCACAAGCGGTGTCCCACAGGGCTCTGTCCTGGGACCCCTCTTGTTCGGCATTTATTTTTCCAAGGTACAGGCAAACATAAGAGGATTGTGGCTGACAAAGTTCGCAGATGACTGCAAACTGGGCGCCATAATTGATACTCCAGCGGACACAAACATCCTTCAGAGAGGCCTCATAGAAATGGATAATTGGTGCCAGAGCCATGGCCTTAAGCTGAACGCCAAAAAATGTATAGTCATACCCTTTGGGAAAAGCAAGGTACCGACAAATTACCACATAGGCGGTAATCCATTAAGTACGGAAGAGGTAATCAGGGACCTAGGGACCCAGGTTGACAGTAACCTCTCATTTGACACTCATATTGCCAAAGTGGTTAGGAAGACCTTCTATATTGCCCACCTTATCATGAAGGGTTTCAAATCTAGATCAAGAGAGGTCATTGTGCCCCTGTACTCTTCTCTTATCAGGCCAATGATTGAGTACAATGCCCCATTTGGGATGTATCTCACCTGACACCTGCAGCAGTTGGAAAGACCCCAAAAGTTCCTCACCAAGAGGATAAAGGGTCTTAAACATATGTCATATGCAGCCTGACTGAAAAAACTCCAGCTCTATTCAGTCGCATACCGCCTACTCAGAGGTGATCTGTGCCTGACGTACAAGGCCATGTCCAATCCTGAATTAATGGACATGCTCCACCTCAGAAAATCCAAATCCATCAGAACCACAAGAACAAGTGACTTAAACCTCAACACAGAAATAAATAGGACGTGCTGGAGGGACAGATTCATAACCCAGAGGCTCCCTGCACTCTGGAACAGAATCCCAGTCCATGTTAGGCAGAGCCCCTCACTGACTCTATTCAAGAGAAATCTCGACGAGTGGATGGGAGATCGTAGGTTTACCCCGGGGGTCATCTCTGTGTCACTACTAGACAGAGGCATAGTAAACTAAACCCTAAAAGGGTGTAGTATTCTCATCCTAAGGGGTGGTGTAAGCCACATACACTCTGGCTAGGCTTATAAATGCCTTAGGGCAGATAGCCTAGTATGAACCTATGAACCTATGAACCTATATATTTAAGACATAAACACCCCCAGGCTGGTCAAACTGTATGATGCACAGGAGACACTCCAGGTGCAGGTAACCATTGACAAGAGCAATATACAAATCATAGCTAACTTCTGACCCCAAACTCTGACCCAATTTGCCAAAACTGCCTATCTAGACTTCTTCATATCTATCAAGATTCAAACCTTTACCCTGATCCTGGGTGATTTTATCTAGCCAAACATAGACCGGAAGAACTACTCATGCCAGAAGACAAAGGCCAAAAGATTCCTTGATTTTGTCGATGCAAATGCTTTGGAACAGCTAGCCCATACCCCCACAAGTGGTGATAAAATTTTGGACTTGGTATTAACCAACATGAATAACCACTGTGGCATCCCTGCAGTATCATCCTCCCTTGAAAGATCAGACCATATTGTGGTCATGTTCAAAGTCACCATCTCCCTTGATCCTCCTCTAACTAAGGTCAAACAAAAAAACTTTTCCAAAGCTGATTACAGCCTCCTGAGTGATGGTATAAACAGCTTCATAACCCCCTTCCCCGCTCTAGGAACTGGCACCAGTATCCAAAACTATACCAAATTACTATACAAACATTTATATATTTGCATGGAATCAGAAATACCTGACAGGACTAAATCATCCTCCACAAGGAAGAGTAAACCTGTCTGGTGGACATGTACAATAAATAAACTGTATAACAAAAGAAAATAAATGCTGTCCAGGGCCAAGAAGGAGTAGGTGACCAACTGGAAGCAAACTCTCCTTAGCCTAAACAAGCAAATAAGAGCAGTAGTGAAATCCTCCAAAGCAAACTTTGAGTCCAGATTGTCCACATCTACTAGAGACAATCATAAGGCCTTCTTCACATATGTCTGTAATCTCAAAGGTAGCACCCAGATCTGTTCAGAACTGGTGGTCAAGGACAACACATATACAAATGCTGCACATATAGCAAACTTGTTGGCTGTTCTCATCACTAAATCAGGACATTCCCAATACCTGCCCCCTTCCTCTTATATCTAGAGATCGGATAATAGCTGCTCTCTCAAAGGCATAAAATACAGCGTCCATGGGACCTGATAACATCCCACGCTGAATCCTACATGAACTCAGGCAGGAACTTGCAGCCCCATTAGGCGCCCTATTCAACCAAAGCCTCTGAGTACCGAGTCTGTCTCAGATGAGTGGAGGACAGCCACTGCCATCCCTTTACACAAAGGTGGAGTGTCCACCAATCTGAGAAATTATAGACCCATCGGCCTAAAAAGCCTGATCTGCAAGGCCATGGAATGGATTATCATGGACCTCATTAACAAGGACATTGACAACCTCCAAATACTCGATCCCACATAGGTTGGCTTCATCAAGGAGAGGTCATGTCTGTTAAATTTGGTCAACTGTTTTGAGACAGTCACCAAAGCCATGGATGAGGGGAAGACAGTGCACACCACCTACCTTGACTTGGCCAAAGCCTTCGATACTATTCCCCACTCAGGCATAATAGATAAACTCTCCCAACAAGGCATTAATTCATATGTTACCAGATGGGCAGCTTACTGGCTCACTGATAGAACCCACCTAGTCAAAATAGGGGAAGCTACCTCAAGCAGGAGACCAATCTAGTGGCATACCCCAGGTTTGGTCTTGGGGCCTCTGTTATGTTGGATATACTTTTCTGAGATGCAGGCTAAAATCAGTGGGCTATGGTTGACCAAGTTTGCAGATAACTGCAAGCTCAGAGCTGTCATCAGTTCCCCTAGTCATGTGGACATCCTCCAAGTGGGTCTCACCCAAACAAATGACTGATGCCAGAAATACGGCCTTAAGCTGGATACAAAAAAAAAGCATCATTACCCCCTTTGGGGAGAGTGATGTCCCCACAAATTATCACATTCATAACAATGTCCTAAGCATGTAGTCAGTTGTGAGCAATGTTGGCACCCAGATTGATAGCAACCTGACTTTTGACCACCATGTTGTTTCCATTGTATGGAAAGCTTTCTACATGATGCACCTCATATGTGACAATATCTTATCTAGGGACAAGGAGATCATAACATCCCTGTATTCTTCCCTTATAAGATCCATTATTGAGTACAATTCCCCATTCAACATGTACCTCACAAAGCACATGCAGCAGCTGGAGAGACCACAGAGGTTCATCACCAGGAGAATCCAAGGCCTCAAAATCTACCATACACAGATAGCTAAAAGCCTTATCCCTCCACTCTGCGTCATGCAAACTCTTCAGAGGTGACCTCTGTCTGGCATAAAAAGCGATCTCAGACCTTGCCTTGATAGGACTGCTGCATATCCGCAAGTCAAGCTCCACTCAAGTAACCTACACACGCAGACTCATCCTGGTCTGTGACATCAATAGGACTTGTTGACGGGACAGATTTGTGTCCCAGAGACTCCCCCCATCTATAGAATAGACTCCCACTCCATGTAAAGCAGAGTACCTTTTTACCCCTTTTTAAGCACAACCTGGATAACTGGATGGAAATTAGAACATACATCCCTGGGATTCCACCTGTGTCCCTGCTGGACAGGGGCATTGGGTGCTGATTTGTCTATACATGGGCTAAACTCTTGGTTGGGCTTATAAGGGCCTCAGGGCCAATAGCCTAGTAAGTTCCTATGATCCTATGATCCTATGAACCTGTTAGAGTTTGATCCCTCTAGGAAGTATGGCAGGTGCAGGAGAGTGAGCGAGCTTTCAGGCAAAGCGCTGGGTCATCCTTGAGTCCTGGGTCATGGCTGGACTCCTTTTGAAGAACAACAGTGACAGGCTGCTGTAGGAACAATACCAGACATCACAATACAAGTCTGAGGCCTGGGACTATCTGGCATGTGAGCTCATCAGTGCCACTAGCATCCTTGAACTGGTGAACAGGTCCATCATCATTATGATGACCTGTGATAGAGGAAGGGGCACTCTTGGCCCAATGGTCCAAGATGCTTGGGCCCAGAATGCCCTGGAAGTTTGTAAGTATAACTACTGGTGATATATCAAACTAAAGTATGAATATCTGACAGACAGGTATGCATAATGGTGTGTTTTCTCCCCATAGCTGCAGAAGAGAGGGCTTGTAACATGGAAGGCCATGCAGGATGACTAGTATGACACTGTAATAGGTGGAGACTGCAAATATATGATGTGCAAATGTGCAAGGGATGGGTATGCAACCCAGCAGCCTGCTATGTTCTGTACAGATCACACATAATCACATCCACCAGGGTTTAAATGTGTGCACCTGCATGCAAAGTATTAATACACAGTTCACTAACTATCACACATGATAGTGTGACACTCCACTTATATTACAAGGTCAGAATGTATGACCAAGTGAGTTGTAGGCAGAAATCAGTCAATCAGCAGACTGCAGGGCCCCAGTAGCTCAGTTTGATGAGAAATACATATATTTATTGTTAAATTTTGCACACACAGGACTGGTACAAAGATGTGCTCATAGTGACATACAAGTAATCCTGAGTATTTGTAGAAACTGTCAGGTAGTGTTAACAGATATATTCTCCACAGGGCTCACAGGTAAAGAAATGATTGTATTAGCTGTATGAAGGGTATACTAATAAACTGTGTACAAATTTTCCAGTTCCCAGTCCCATGCCAAAAAATGACAGCAGGATAGCTATATACATTATCCACTCTTCCCGATACATGTCTCTCAAGTGTCACGCTGTCATGGCCATTGATCACTGTTGTCAATAACCTTGCACACAGATATAAATCCAGTAGAAGTATGCCATTAGCACAATCACACAACAACAGAGCAGGATAGACCTTGTTAATCATATATGTAACCTTGAAATGTATGAGTCCCCTCTACTCATGTACCTACAGTTGTCACAGCTTGCACCATAGCATTCCAGGTCAACAGATTAACAGATATGTACATGCTACAGTAGCTATAGGCCTCAGGTAGATGTAAAATGAGGGCAGAACTGTAGAGTATTGAGCAGTACTGTTGTAAAAAATGTAAGCCTATACAGTTGCTAATAGACTGTTGTTCTCTATCCCCACCCTTTATCTGCTTCAATAATTATTATTCATATACTACGGGGTATGTTGTTCTCAAAACCTAATGTTGGGACATTTGTCCTATTATTGTTCATATATTGAAATGGTTCAGTACTAACATACATTGTTGAAATTCCATTGTTATAGGCCTGTTGTCATAAGGGCGGCCATGGTGGTGTAGCGGTTAGCATTGTCACCTCACAGCAAGAGGTTCTCCGGTTCGATTCTCGGCTGGGGTGCCTTCTGTGCGGAGTTTGCATGTCCTTCCTGTGGTCGTGTGGGTTTCCTCCGAGTGCTCTGGTTTCCTCCCACATCCAAAAGACATGCAGTAGGTGGACTGGACACTCTAAATTGGCCCTAGGTATGAGTGTGTGCATTTGTGTGCCTTCTGTGGAAGGTTGGGCACTGGGCTGGCAACTCGACACTGTAAAAACTCCACTGCCAATCATGAGCAGACAGATGATCCACTGTGGTGACCCCTAACCAGAAAAAGCCAAAAGAAGAAGATAGGCCTGTTGTCATAAATGTTACTGGCATGCTGTTACAATAACGACTGTTATTCTATTTATGCATGTGTGATGTTTGCCATGCAATTTCCCCAGTTAATTTGGACACCCATGCATGCTGTTATAACTAATGTTGAAATATTTTGTTCATGACTAACAAATACACCTTGAAAAACCTTAACACCATAGCACGTTTGGGTGGGCAAATCCCAGCGGATCAGCCTGTCCCACCTCATCTGGCTGGGGCAAGTGGTCCCAGCATGTCTGGGACCCAACCTTGAATTGCCCCCTCCACTGGTCCTGCACCATCCTCATGTGGAACTGCATCAGAGGATGGGGTTCATGCCCCCAAGCTACGGGTGTGGGAGAGGACCCTGTCACATGACACCAGTTCTGAGGTATGGTACTCAGGGTCATCCAGATGGACTTGGATGTACACCTGCACCAGATTGTTGGCAGGCTGGCACACCTCAAGGGGCAGGTTGTCCACATTATCCAGCTCCCAGCACAACCACATTCAGGGCCGTGAAAGGGAAGTTGTGATTGCTGATGGGTGGGGACCTCAGTCCCACTGTTTCCATCTGGGGGCATGTGGCCCTTCGATTCATTACCACTTTACCTGTCCAAGGTGTTTACCCCCTCATGTGTCATACACCACCCCTGTCTGCTGTCTTCTCTGTCTGCAAACGCAACCTCTCCTAACCAACTTACCTCTCCAAACATACCTACAACCCTTCCCCAACATCGCACTGTCACCATAAAAAAAATAAAAAAGGGGCTTCTGTCCCCACAAAAATAATCTCATCCCATACATAGCTCTCCATTTCACCCCCAAGTACACAGCCATTAATCAATCATCCCATCAATTAATCAACAAACTTATGTTCCCCACACCCCTCCCTGTGGGGTGTGAGGCTACAAATTCTAAATTGTCCACATCATTCACAGCTGTTGCTGCCCAAGAAATGGAGACCTATGCTCCTTTCCTACACCCATCCTGCACATGGGTCTGTATTATATGAATGAATGTTCATAATTTCAAATGCTCTAAATAGTGAAAATGCTGGACTTCGAAGTGCTTTTTGTAGGATTGCAGTACAGTAAAACTTGGAATATTTGTCATTTCCTCACTGTAGTGAGTTCTAGGAGTTGGTATATATATATTTAGGGGGGTGTATGTGGGGCACAGCCCCCCACAATAATGAGTTCAAGGATCGGCATTTTTTTCTTTTTAGTGCGTTTAATATTATGAACATTTGTTCATATAATATAGACCCCCTGCACATGTGTAGCTGCCTTTCATAATGTATTTCCTCCTGCTTGCCCCCATTTCACCACTTTCCTTTCACCCTTTTTTACTTTTCTTTTTTTTTTGGAATTAGCTCAGGTTTAAGTGGGAGTAAGTGCCTCTAAGCAAAGTTAAGGGAAGCTAAACATCTCTTGGCACTGCTTAGCATCACACAAAACCATGCAAACCCGCTTAAAACTGCTTTAATCACATCTCATTCAGCAACTGTTCTGCCCAGCAGCAGAATAACCAGCACTACTAGGTGTCAAACCAAGGAGCCTGTGCACTAGAATCACAGCAGCATGCCACTACACCAAATCTGCTGTGAGAGTTATTAATGCTTTTGTAAATATATCATGCATTACAGTCATTTAACATTAGTGAAAAATGTCATCATGGCCAAGTCTTTGGTGCCAGCACCCTGCACACTACAGTCAGAGCAGCATATGACTGCACCAAACTGGATGTGAAAATTGCTAATGCTTTTGTAAATATATCATGAATTACAGTCATTTAACACTAGGGGAAAAAAAGACATCACTGGCGGGGCTTGAACCAAGGACTCTGCACACCAGAGTCAGAGCAAGACACCACTACACCAAAATGACTATGGGAATTAGCAATGCTTCTGTAAATATATCATGCATCACAGTCATTTAACATTAGGGGAAAAAAGCAATCACTGCCAAGTCTTGAACCCCAGATGCTGTGCACTAGAGTCAGAGTAATGGACCACTATACCTAATTTCCTAAGAAAATGATTAATGCCTTTAGCCGTCACTGGCAGATCTTGAACCCAACACCCCTGTGCACAAGAGTCAAAGCAACACACCACTACACCAAATCAACTGTAGGAAATAGCCATGCTTTTGTGAACATATCATGCATTACAGTCATGTAACATTTGGGAAAAAAAGACAAAGCTGCTATGCTTTGAACACAGGACCTTCTGATCCAGAGTCACAGCAACACAACACTATACCAAATCAGCTCTGGGGGATTGCTGATGCATTTGTAAATATATCATGCACTATGAGGATGTAATTTTAGTGAAAAATATATCAGTGACAACTTTTGAACCCAAACCCATCTGAACTACAGCCAGAGCAACAAACCAGTAAGCCAACTGACCTGTGGAATACAGTACTCATTTTTACAAACATATCATGATTGCCAGTCACACACTACTCTTGCATATACTAGCCCAAATCACAGTGTACTTGGGCCTCTGATGCAGACACAGAACCAGTACACAGAGAAATAAATGGAGCTGGATGTAGGGGAGGCCTACAATATCTGGTTGAGCCAACAACTGCACAGACAGTTGCTGAATATCCACAGTTGTGCCCCCTATTCATGTCAGCATACTCATAAAACCTACTCTGTGTGGACACATACTGGCAAGGCAATGCAGATTGGGGTTGCAAAAGCATAACAGACAGCACAGTGTCACATGTCATACCCATCAGAACACACATGTCCACACTAATCCTGTGTCACACACTGTATGCATGCACATATGTCTTACAAATACACCTGCCATATGAATGACTTGGTAGCTTCATCTTTTACACTTCTAGCATTTGTTACATCTAGAAACCTGCAGTCATAGGTTCATAGGTTCATAGGTGTGTACTAGGCTAATGGCCCTGGGGCCTTTACAAGCATAACCCATAGAAGTGCCCTCACATTGTGCCACCCATCATTAGTTCCGAGTGCCTCTATCAAGTTGAGCCACTGAACTGATCCCTGGGGTGAACTTTCTATTTCCCATCCATTCATCAAGATTTCTTTTGAAGGGTCTATATTACTAGAACGAATGCTTAAATGTTTGAATCTGTAAAGGTCAACCTTTACAGATTGAACAGTTAAACATTTGAAATAGTAAAAAAGTATATATAAAAAAATAAATATGTAGAAAGGGTTTAGGCAGGGGTCAAGCCCCCTGCACCCCCCACGCCACTTAAATATACCAACTCTGAGATCGCATTTCAGTGAACTACAGTGGACAAATGGGAAATTTCCCATTCCCTACACTGTAGCGCAATCTTGGAGTTGGTATATTAAAATAGGGGGTATGGGAGTGCAGGGAGGTTTGCACCCCTGCTTAAACCCTTTAGTTTTTTTTTTCTTTTGTGTATTTTTTTTAATTTTTGTAAAATTTCAATTGCTTAGCTGTTCAATCTCTAAAGGTTAACCTTTAGAGATTCAAACATTTAAGCGGTCGAGCATCTAATATAGACCCTGTCTGAAGAGGGCTAGTGAGGTGCTCTGCTTGACATGTATGAGAAGTCTATTCCAGAGCATGGGTAGTCTCTGGGTTATGAACCTGTCTATCCAGCATGTTCTTTTGATTGTGGTAATGAGGTTGAGGACTCTGGAGCATGTGGTGCAGAGGGATTGGGATTTTTTAAGTGTAACATTTCTAACAGAGCTGGGTCAGACATGGTTTTATAAGTCAAGCAGAGATCACCTCTTAGTAGATGGTATGAGACAGAGAACAGCTGGACTTTTTTGAGTATGTCCATGTAGGACATGTGTTTAAGGCCTAGAATACTCTTTGTGAGGTACTTTTGTGGCCTCTCCAACTGTTCCAGGTATCTAGTGAGGTACATGCCAAATGGGGTATTGTACTCTATGACTGGTCTAATGAAGACAGAGTAGAGAGAAACAATTACCTCTTTTTTCCTGGATGCAAAACCCTTGGTAATGAGTTGTGCCATATAGAAGTACTTTCTGACCACAATGGCAATGTGGTTATCAAAAGAGAAGTTTCTGTCAACCTGTGTCCCCAGATCTCTTATAATGCCTTCAGTGTTCAGTCACCTCCCATCAATGTGGTAATTAGTTGGAACTGAGTTTTTCCCAAAGGGGATGATAACGCATTTTTGGCATTAAGCTTAAGGCCATGGTTTCAACACCAGTCATTGGTCTCAATAAGGCCTTTCTGTAGGATGCCTGCATCACTTGGGGAGTTAATAATGGCTCCCAGCTTGCAGTCATCTGTGGCTTTTGTCAGCCAGAGCCCCTCTGTGTTGGCTTGGACTTCTGAGAAGTAGATGCCAAACAGGAGATGACCCAGGACTGATCCCTGTGGGATTCCACTCATGACCGGTCAGCAGTCTGACTTGGAGTCCACTACTTTCACACTGTGCATTCTATCCATGAGCCAATTTGCTACCCACCTAATACTATAGGGGTTGATGCCTAGTTTGCTGAGTTTATCAATAATTCCTGAGTGATGAATGGTATCAAAGGCCTTCACCAGATCATTGTAGGCTGTATGAACTGCCTTACCTTCATTCACCACTCTGTCGACTGACTCAAAGAAATCAAGCAGGTTGAGCAGGCATGATTTACCTTTCTGAAAATCAAATTGCGTGGGATCTAGAGTTTGGAGATCCCCTATATCCTTGATAATTAGGTCCATGATGATGTGCTCCATAGTCTTACATATCAATGTCATTAGGCTAATGGGGCGATAATTTACAGGGTCTGTAGTCACTCCTCCTTTATGGAGAGGGATGACTGTAGCAATGCGCCATTTGGTAGGGATAAAGCTTGAGATGGGGCTATGAGTGAAAAGAGCACACAGATGTGCTGCCAGTTCACTTTGCAATTCATGTAGAACACAGCCAGGGATCTTGTCGAGTCCCACGAAAGCTGTATTTCTGGCCTTAGACAATGAAGCTTTATCCTGAGCTGCAGTAATGTTGGGTGCCTGGCATTCTTCCAGTATTGAGATTGGTCCTTTGGGGGTGGGGATAAAGCTGGCACTGAATCTGTCATCCAGTATGTTGGCAATATCTGTTGGCTCAGTATAGGAGGTACCATTGTGCAGTAACTCAGAGCATATCTGGGTATTGTCATGGAGATCCTTGATATAACTATATAAGGCTTTGTGATTGTTTTAGTGTCTGCCGCAATTCTGCCTTCATAGCTGGCTTTGGAGGTTTTGATTAGGGATCTCAACTTTTTTTTGAGGCTAATAAAGGAATGTTTCCAGTCTTGGGACTTCACCTTTTGCTGCAACAGTTTCTTACTTCTGTTGTAGAGTTTATTAATGGCAGGGGACCACCAGACTGGCTTCCTTTTTTTTGGAGGAGAGCATTTCGGTTCTGTTCAGTATGTCTAGTTCCATGGATTTATGTACATGTTCATACAGTGCATTGGTGTATGATTCGGCAGTCATGCATCTATTTTCCATTGGTATGGGTACCATGAACTTAGCCACCTCTGTTTTTAGGAGTCCAAAGTCAGCTTTGGAGAAGTTTTTCATGGTGGATACCTTTACGAGGGGTGCAGGTGAGATGTGGATTTCCATGGTGATTAGTTTGTGGACAGATCTAACCAGGGAGGAATTGACTATTGGTGTAGAATAATGGTTGCCCATGTTAGTAATAATCAGTTCAAGGATGTTGCTTCCTCTAGTTTGGATAAGAATGAATGGGTCCAGGGCATTGGAATTCATGAATTCCATGAAGCATTGGGCCAGTGCTTTGGTGCATGAGTAGTTTTCTCAGGTGATGGAGGGGTAGTTGAAGTAACCTAGTATGAGAGTGAGGAGTGGGATCTTAATAGTTTCCAGGGTGCTTAGGAATGTGGAGTGAGAGTCTTGGGACATGGTTGGGGACCTATAGTAGGCTATGACCTGAATCACAATCTTACCCAATGTTAGTTGTACCTGGAGTATCTCAGATGCATTATGCTGGGCTACTAGTCTGGAGGTGTGCATATCTTTTATGAATATGGAGACACCACCACCTTTGGAGCTTCAGTCCATGTTCTGGGGCCGAAAGGTGTGGAATGAATTATAACCCGGTAGCGCAGGATTGCTTTCTGCTGCTTTAAACCAGGTCTCATTAACAGCACAAATGTTGATATTCTCCATTTTGAGAAGTGCTTCAAGTGAGTGCATCTTGAGATTTAGACTTCTAGTGCTGAGCAGCATGACCACCAGATTGCATTTATTCATAGCTGTTATGGTGGTAATTTGGTCTTAGGAATACCTACTAAAAAGGCACTATAGGGGTGGCAAGAGCCTTAGCCAGTACCCGTAAACCCAGGGGTGACAGATGCAGGCCATCTCTGGCAAAGCATCGAGGTCTGTCAATCATGTCATCCCAAGCAGACAGATACTGGATCCCCTTAGAATGACATCAGAAACTTAGCCAATTGTTGAAGTCAATAATTTTCTGTTTGTACAGTGGTATAATTCTGGGTGATGTTAGGATGCTGCTCAGGGCTAGGGTCTTACCTGCCTGGGACACATAATCCAAGACCTCCACCATGCCTCTTTTCATGTAGTCCAGGGAGGTGTGTCTCAGGTCATTCACACCCGCATGGACAATGACAGAATCATATTTGTACGTCTTGTGGAGTGACCTGAGTGCATGTTCTATGTGCCAGATTCTGGCACCTGATAGACAGCTGACTGTTACCTTCACCTTATTCAACCTAGTGAGTGGGACATCAGTGTGCCTCACTATTGAGTCACCTGTGCCCTGGCCCACAGAGCCGTGTGTGGCACGACAGCTACATGGATGTCAATACAGCATAGAAATAATGCAGCCCTGCAATGTCCAGCAAATATTTTTGCTCCTACTGCAGTCACTGCCATCCACAGAAGCACGTCAAATCCCTGCAGGGTGGGACAAATTTCAGTTATGAATATGTGTAACAAATGTTGCTTAACACTCTCTGGATGGAACTATTACATAACATATGCAACACAGGTACATGCCTCACCTGAACTGTTGTGGGTACCGTCAACTAGGCAATGCTGTGACATAGCTGACCCTGCACCCACACTGACAGTAACAGCTTTCTCTCTCCCCATGTCTTCACAATCCCTAGTCTGACTCCTGGCCAGAATGGAGCAGCTGTGACCTATTACATATACAGCAGTATGTCCAACTACCTGCTACAGACCTAACATTGCTCCCAAACATGTAGAACAGGGCATCCACACAACATCCAAACATAAAGGGTTGGGAGAGATGCTGAGGTTTTAAGGGACATGCCTCAGTCTTCCCCTACAAGCATACACAGCTGATAGACAAGCATCAATTGAAGCAGCATGCATAGTCAGATAGATAAGGATCTATGACACTCATATCTGCCTGTCTCCTTACTCATCCCAACACACATTTACACTGTACACTGCTATAGAAGCTGAAAGTTTGTTAGCAATGGCCAGACATACATTCCTCTCAACTGTGCAGATTTACACAGAATGTCCAGATTGCTGCCTTATAGTTTTGGCCTGTTCAATATAACATTTGTACTTTTCTGCCAAATCATTGGGACGATATGAGGAATGATGTCACTAAATGATGATATACATTTGAGTTGCAGACAAACCCTGTTACTCTAGCAAATTTCAAAGTTTATATGAGCAATATTTAAAATCTGTCCCTAGTTATGGCCCTTTGTCCCCCCATTTTGTCGTGCTTTGTCCAGATTTCTTGTGCTAAGTGGCTGAGAGCTATGACTGAGCTTCAGGGGTGTAACCACAGTGTACTGTACTGGCAAAGAACAGAAAAGTATATAAAGCATTACCTGTGGAAATGTATATATTAATAGTAGAAGTCGAAAGCCTTGAACATACAGACATAAGCTGCAAAATGTCAAATAAAAAAGCTGAACTTGTTTTACAAATGTGTTATCTCAGTATGAGTGCTGCAAGCAGACCTAAATGTCTACAGCTACTGTTTTTGTATTGTCTTGAAACATAATTACTTGAAAATGTAAACATGTTTATCTGTATTATGACTTCCAGTGCTACACAAACATCAGACAGATATGTACTTCTGATGCAGAGATGTTAAAATGTATGTTAGTTGCTGTTAGTCTGGGAAGCAAAGGCCGGTGACACACACTGATGTAATCAGAGCTAGCGCAGCGTTAATGTTGATTATTACTTTCAGACCTTTCTCATAGATAGACCTTTGCATGTTGTATGTGTCTGTATCTGACAACATCCACTCAACTGCATTTGCCTTGCTAATAGTAAGGAACTAGGGAAATGTACAATTGCTTACATATACATGAGATTAAAGCATATCTGTCTGATATTTGTGTGGTTGGCAGTGCTCTGAGTATCAGGCATCTCTGCATTTAATGTTGATTTGATGCCCTTTATCCAAGGTTTGATCACTTCTATTTTGTATCTTATTCTAGTGTTACATTTGTTTTGTTTAAGTTTTCTGTTCTGTTGAAGTTTTAAGAGTTCCACCCCCCACTCACCCAGTCTTTGTTGTGTTCTTAAATTTGGTGGCTTTTGAGTTGGCCGCCCCTACTATAAGTCTCATTTTGGACACTCCTCTCAGTCCCATCCCATCATCTTATTCTACAGAGTAGAGCGAGATCATTTGGGAAGCCCCCCTTGGCTTCCCAGACTTAAATTATCATGCTTCATCCCTTCCCACTTAACATAAAAAAGTAATTGTACTGTATTTGTGTTGGTTCATACTTTATTAGTTTATGTTGCTTTTGCTGCCTGTTCTTAAAAGTAATCAATTGCACTTATTCTGTTGCATGCATTACTGCTTGCTAGTAGGCTGATTAAATTGCAACAGATATTCTAAGCCTTTTGGTTTAATCACTTGGGCTTCAGGCTAGTTATTTTACATTAAGAAGGTTTGTAGTCTGCACTCTGGTGGGGGGAGAAGGTAGATTCTACCCTTCTGAGCTGGAAATTACTGGTTAAAGCCTTATTGTGCCTGCTTATTTGCGCTGTTTGTTTCTGAAACTGGTGCACCTTGTTTGCTGTAGCATAGACTAGATTCAGACCTGTTGAATCTAGCTTTGTTGGTATAACTTGAGCACAAATCCAGGCCATCTTTTTGGAGATGGTTCCCCTGCACCTTAGTGGCAGGAGTGTGCAGTTAGAACATGTCTGACAGAAGACCACTTGAACAGGTCTCAGTTTTGTGTTTGCTACTGTTATATTTAAGTGTGTAGCTGTTCTACTGTGCTAAATTGCCTTAAAGAGAGTTGAAATATCTTTAGCATAGTCTGGTTACAGGTTTTGCTGTATTCAGATTTGTTTATGTGATTCCTGTGTTTCCTGTCACACCATCTTGTTTTGGCCAGGGCCTGCCTGCACTTAATGAGAGTAATTGAACTGGTTGGAACTGGTCTGGCATAGAATGTTGAGCTAAGAGCTCAGGGACAAGGGTTGGTTGGTTAGTTTCAGTGTCTCTATTTTACCTATTTTTGTGGTATTTAAAATCAGCATCTGTGTGGGTTTGTGCTTGTTTGCCTGTTGCATATTGCCACTGTGCTGTTTTAACCCTTTGCATGGTATCTCAGTTGCATTTTTCCCTTATCAGTACTCCTGTGTGAGTGAGGTTCTCACCTGCAGCTACTGTATTGATTTTAACCAGCCATACTCACACCTATAGGTACTCTCCTCGGATAGAAAGCACTCTAGTATCCCTGAACTCTGTTCCATAGAGTCTGATAACCATGGACAGACAATGTGAGACAGTGTAGCAGCTGCCTTATGTACACAGACAGCCCTCTACTACTACCACCTAAGAACATTATATGTGAGAGATGCAATCATATTAAGAACCTTGGATCCTTACTGTCTCAGTCAAAAGCCAGTACATGATGACATACCATGATGCTTTGCCACAGATGACCTTCATTTGTCTCCCCTGTGTTTTAGGCTTCTAGCAAAGGCTCCTGCCTCCCACATAGTGCCTTTTTTAGCCAAAGTCATGATCACAATATTACCAGCATAAATAATTCATATAAATGAAATTAAAGGTTATGCTGCTAAATGCTAGGAGTTTTAGCATTAAACTCACTTATTGCAAGCACTCCATGCCCTGGATGATGCTGACATTTGTGCAGTCACTGGAACCTGGTTCAAAGCTGTGGAGAGCACAATATTTATCAAAAGCATACACACCTCCAGGCTAGTCAAATTGTATGTTGCACAGGAGACACTGTAAGTGCAGTTAATTGTTGACAAAACAAATATTCAATTCATAGCTAGCTACAGGCCCCCAACCATGACTCAGGTCACCTACTGCACCTATCTGGACTGACATCAATCCATCAAGATTCAACCCTCTACCCTGATCCTGGATGACCTTAACTACCCAACCATAGATTGCAAGACATTGTCTAGCCCAAACATGAATGGCCAGCGATTCCATTACTTCGTCAATGGTGATGCATTGGATCAGGTGGAATACAGTACACCCCTACAAGAGGTGAAAATATCTTGTACCTCATCTAACCAACATGAGTAGCCACTGTAGCACTCCTACAATGTCATCCTCCTTGGTAAGATCTGACCATAAAGTGATCAATTTTGAAGTCAACATCTCCCCTGACCTCTCCCCTTGTCAGTGTCATATGAGAAAACATGTTTTACCACACTCTCCTCAGAGCAGGTATAAAGAGCTGCACAGTCACCATCCCTTCAGTTGGAACTAG
This sequence comes from Protopterus annectens, assembly GCF_019279795.1. NCBI lineage: Eukaryota > Metazoa > Chordata > Ceratodontiformes > Protopteridae > Protopterus > Protopterus annectens. The sequence goes on from NC_056733.1 coordinate 1,957,208,576, forward strand.
CACCAATATCCAAGCCTACACCAGGAAAATATGTGAGCACCTTCATGGCTGTATGACTCAGCAATACCTGATAGGACCAAATCATCTTTCTCAAGGAAGATTAAACCTGTCTGGTGGACAGCAACAATAAACAAAGTCTAAAATAAAAGATGGAAATTGATATCCAGGGCCAAAATGGAACAGGTGCCAAGCTTGTAGCAATCTCTCCTTTATTTGAACAAGCAAATAAGGTCACTGGTGAAATCCTCTAATGCTAACTTCAAGTCCAGATTGGCCACATCCACCAAGGACAATCACAAGGCCTTCTTCAGATATGTCTGCAATCTCAAAGGCAACACGCAAATCTGCTCTAAACTGGTGGTCAATAACACCACATGCACAAATGCCATAGATATAGTCAACCTGCTGGCAGACAGGTTCAGTGAAAAATTCATCCCTCTGCCCCCCTTCCCCCCATCAGTACACCAGGACATACCAGCACTTGCCCCCATCCCCTCATCATCATGGAGTAGGTCCTAATGCCCTCTCAAAGGTAAAAAATAAAATCTCCATGGGACCCGATAACATCCCTGCCTGTATAATACATGAACCGAGGCATGATCTCTCAGATATGTTAGACATCCTATTCAACCACAGCCTGAGGACTGGCTTCATCCCAGCTGCATGGATGACAGCCACTGTCATCCCTCTACACAAAGGTGGAGCATCCACTGACCCGGGAAATTATAGGCCCATCAACCTAACTAGCCTGATCTGCAAGGCCATGGAATGCATTATCATAAACCTTATAAAGAAGGACATTGGCAATCTCCAAACGCTGCACCCCACACAGTTTGGTTTTGTCAAAAGGAAATCACACCTATTAAACATGGCTGACTTCTTCAAAACAGTCACCAAAGCCATGGACAAGGGGAAAAGGGTGCATAGTGCCTACCTTAACCTAGCCAAATCCTTTGACACTATTCCACATTTGGGCATAATACATGAACCCTCCCAGGTAGGTATCAGCTTGCATTTTACCAGATGGGTAGCTAACTGGCTCACTGATAGAACCCACTCAGTCAAAGTAGGGGAAGCCAAGTCTATAGTAGTAGACCCGTAATGAGCGGTGTACCCCAAGGATCAGTCTTGGGGCCACTACTGTTTGGCATATACTTGTCTGAGGTGCAAGCCACAACCAATGTTCACATTCTGGCTAGGTCAGTGTGTATTCCATACCTGAATCTGATTGCCTGATGCCTAGCATACCTGGTGAGCCCCTGCAGCAGGAAAGCAGGTTATAGATGCTAGTAGTGGGTGGATGCTGGCTCTGGCTCAGCAGCAGTGCATACATACTGAGCATCTAAAGTAAAAGTAAGGGAATGGATACAGTACCTGATAGTCATGTAACATTACGGTGTCCTCAGGGGTCTGGCATGTCACAGATACATTCCCCAAATTCCCCAAACTCTGTGGACAGCCATCACATATTGTCACCTGGTGTGCAGGAATACACATTTGTCTGGCAGGGAGGTCTACACCTATCAGGCACATGTACCAATTCCATAATAATCTGGATACTGCAAATGTCAGACACCTATGAGGAGGTCACACAACATCACATATGCACTGTTTTCTGTTATTGTGTATCTCAGATGTTCCTGGAATGTTCACATGCACCTGTAGTAGCACTCACCTATTTGTCAGATATAGGCTGGATGACATGGTACTGTAACATTGCCCATAGGGTCACCCAGCAGTCATTGGCAGTGATGTGTGTGGACACATAACAACACAATCTTTCACAGTGGTCAGGCCATTCTGTAGTCCTGGTACCATCCCAGGTTACTAAGATATGGCCCTGAGCAGCCATATGGCTACACTACACGTCAGCCCACATGTATGCCAGGCAGCAGCTGATGTCCCCATCAAACAGGAACACAGGTGGTGTCCCAAGGGTGTATATGCTGTCAACCATCCATTTCACCAGGTTACACCTGAAAACATTTAGGTAGCTACCCTGCCTGATGTGGACAGGGTGCCCATTCCACCACAGGGTGATTGTGTGTGACACACATGTGAGCTGCCAACAATGCCGGTCCAGGTCACTAACCAGGTTGAGGGTGTGAGTGTGTGTGCATGTTTGTGTGTGTGTGTGTGTGTGTGTGTGTGTGTGTGTGTGTGTGTGTGTGTGTGTGTGTGTGTGTGTGTGTGTGTGTGTGTGTGTGTGTGTCTTAACACAGTGGAACATGTTTTGCACTTGTGCAGCAGCCCCAGCAATGTGGAATCCATGATTGCCTTGCATGCCACAGTGAGGTCACTCCTGAGAAGTATGTATGACACCGCATAGAGGGTTGGCCTTATAGCCTATAGGTGTACTGTAGATGTTTGATGGTCTGGTATTCCCTGGGGGGAAACTCTGTGATGTCCCCAGCTGCTGTGTGTAGTGTGTGATGTGAATGATGAATGGAGGATTATGCACATTAATGGTCCTCATTGTGGGGAACATGAAACATCAGGATCAGGGGGACAATGCATGCTGTAATGCCAGTATGTTGACACTATCCACACAGATACTGTACTGATAAATGGCAGAGGTGTGATTGTGTTAGCAATGGATAGTGCTAGGAAAAATGGATGTGCAGGGTCTATACATAATGATGGACAATGTATGTGGTCCTGTGATGTGTTCTCCTGTTCATGTCTTTCCGGTGAGATGTACCACAGATGCAACCCAGCCTTCTCAGAAGCTGAGACTTTATCACAGGGTACTGTTGGAAAGGAACTGGCAAAACCTCCAGGAACACACTGCCCTGTGGGCAGAACTAGTAGCGACAGTCACCAATGTGGGACACCGGAACAGGACCTACAAACAGGTCAGACACCATGACATCATGTACCATCCTTGAGCCCCTCTCAGTCTGCCAATGTCATACAGGATTATTTCACAGATTGCCATAGACCTGGTACACAATGCACTGCAAAGGGATGCAGCTGTAGCCAGGGACCATGCTGGCACAGGTGTAGGGCCTGCTATCAAGCTCCACTCACAGCAACTGAGGAGTTCCTTGTAAACCTTGGTGTAGCCACCACCTTCCAGGAAACCATCACTACATATGTTGTGGAGGTAGTTAGCACAAAGTCAACAGCCAAGGAGCATGCAGATAAGGCCCCAGTGGTCTTCACGTCAATACCACAACATACATAGTAGCAGCCTTTGCATATCTGGATGCATATGTCAAGTAAAACTGCATTTGCGGGTGGGGTTTTCTTATGCACACAAGTCCACACCTATTTTGAATGTCAGCAATTTAGGTAGTATCACAACTTGTACTGTACAGGTTCATGATTGCACATATTATTCTGTATCCATTTGTGTGCTGACAATACCTCTCCCCCACAACTACATAGGTCCCTCTGGTGTGGCTGGGGAACAGCAATCTGAAGCCGGTGAGTGTGGAACTGTCTTGTGGCTCACTAATACTGTAGGCTTGTTGAGGGCAGCCAGTTTTTCATGCTTGCAGCTGTTACACTTAGCCATATTCCAATATGCGCATGTTCATGTATGGTGGGGTTAACTGTGATGCATCACATTGATCATCATGGGACCCTATTTGCAGGAGCTGTAAGATATTTGCACAAACTGTTGTATAGCTGTTGCCACTGAGCTATACAGGGGCACATTAGTATTGTGTACATGGGTGCACTGTTTTTTAGGTAATGGTCCATCACATACTGCCACTCCTCACATATCTCACAGGTGTATAGTAGAAGCAACATCACCTGGGCATAGCTGTACTGCGTGTTGTTGAGGGTCTGTCCAGAGTGTAGCTGTTGTGGTCCGAATGTGTGTTGTGCATGTCATCATTCAGAAAGTGTAGTTTGTATAAAGTCTTTATGCAACCTCACCTGTATGTGTGTGTGTGTGTGTGTGTGTGTGTGTGTGTGTGTGTGTGTGTGTGTGTGTGTGTGTGTGTGTGTGTGTCAGCAAACATTATAGTGCAGGTAGTAATTACATATGTTGTCTTCCCTCACAGGTGAACATGGGGGTTGGGGTATCTCCCTCTCACAACCTGATGTCAGTGTCTTATTGGACTGTGATGATGATGCTGGTCATAGTGAGGCACAGATGGGGTTGTTGGGGGCTGAATTGGTACCATTGGTTGACATCCCACTTCCACCAACAATTTCCCTGCACACAGTCAGTATGCCCACACATATCCACTGAATACCTCTCAACCTCTTTGAGCAAAAAATCTGAACAAAGCCGAAAATGATGGGGGGACAAATAGGGACATATTTTGAATATTGCTCTTGCAAACTTAGAAAGTTAATAGATTAATAGGGTTTGCATTAGCATGAATTTTTTGAAGGATGTGGAATCTTAAACTCAAATGTTTGTCATTATTTAATAAGTTCAGTCCTCAGCTATTTGTCAGAAAGGTACAGATTTTAGGAGGAACACACCAAAAATATGAGGCAAAAATCTGAATATTCTGTGAAAATCTGTACAGTTGAGAGGTATGACCAGTCCCCAGCAGCCACAGATATTGGACAGTCAGAGGGCGGTGGCATACAACAGACTAGTGCGATTACTATGGCATCTGTGAGTGTATACACTAGCAATAGCCAGAGAGCTAGCAAGGTCTCACACAGGCAAATTGACAGGGGTGCTTGAAGGAGGACTGCTACCCATCCAGCTCCTGTCAAAGGTGTCAAAGCAGGTGTCAGCCAACTCATGTTTTGGTCCATCATGGAGGCGAAGGCACACTGTGAACAGTACACCAGAGGGATGCTCAGGGTCATGGATGCAACACTACCTGCCATGCGTGACAACCTCCACGACATTGGTGATGCTTTACATCATTTTGGTGATGTCATGGATAGATGGTGGGGTGAGACATTGTCACTACTCAACCGTGCAATGTCTATGCTTGAATGTGTGGTGGGCATAGGGCATTGAACATGTAGACATAGGTCAGCAGCAACATCAGCTGAGAGCCCATGTGGCCATGCACATTCACAGTCCCATAGTGGCAGTACCACCAGCATTACCAGAAGGAGGGTGTTGTCCACACCATACCATAGCAGGCCATGGGCATGTGGTCCTGGCCATTCTCATAAGGGACTTGGATCCAGTAAAAAGCAGTCACCATCAGGAAGTAGTGCCACATCTGGCCTTGGGCCTGGTGGTGCCACTGACACTCCTGGCAGAACCAGTTCTCATATCCATGGACTGAGATTGTGAACTGCACAACCTGCCATGTACGGTCCATAGCTGTCCAACATACTCACATGTAGGGCTAGCACATGGCTTGACTGTGGGCATACACACACTCACACATCACTATCACATGCAGGTCACCACCAGGCACATACAGCTCTTCTCGATGGGCCAGCTGAACACCACACCCTCCAGCCACACACACACACACACACACACACACACACACACACACACACACACACACACACACACACACACACACACAATGTCAACTGTATGGCCCAGCCTAGGCCTTTGGCAACCCCACACCACACCCTATGCATGTGATGATATCTGTGTCACATCCCTGTTATCCATACTATTGATGCAGTGACATGCTAATGTGTGTCTTATGCACAGGGTGAATATATGCCAGTGTGTAGTGTAGTAATGTCATGCCATGTAAGGTGCTGTTTGCTGGCAATTGTCATGGGTACACATCGAAGTGTATGCACCTTTCTGTCATGATGCATTATTGCTGTTAGTACTGCTGACTGACTGTTGTCTCACATACCTTATTCTAATTCTGTTCCAGGTTTCTGTGTGTGTACAGCCTGGGGAGCTGCTGACATTACTGAAGCCGAGTATGGCAGAGTGGAAACACAGTGACCTTTTCATTGCTAAGGTAGGGCTGTATATGTACATGTTTACCTAGGTGCGTATGAGTGCAACAGTGTGTGAGGGACAATGGGGGCAGACAGTGTAACCTTGCATGTATACCCCTTGACACAGCCAGATACACTTCATACATGTCATCTGGGTGTTCCATAGGAATACAGGTTCATAGATATAAAGGAAGTTATTAGACTACTGGCCCTGGGTCCAGAACAAGCCTAGCCATTACTTTATTCACAACAGTATCATCAAGCAGCACCTAATGACCCTGCCATTGCTGGACACAGGTTGAAACACAGGGACAGATGTTTTTTTTTCCATCCACTCAACCTAGATGCAGTTGATGAGGGTATGCATGGTACTATGTTTACCATGTTTGGGGAGTATAGACCTAACACAAGGCAGCTTCTGGGAGCCAAACCTGACTCTGCAGCATGTGCTTCTACTACCTCATATGCGAGTCAGGCCTCTTGTGCTGGGAATGCACACAGAATTATACTCTCATACATGGGGCAGCTGTTGAAGGGTTGAGCACAACATTGCTATCTAGGCATGCCAGAGACACCTGTGGACAACCTGACTGGTGACCAGTGGGGCAGTACTAATTACAGGCTGTCTGCATGGAACAGGTGTTAAGGGCCATGGCTGACCTTTGTGGATGTTAACATAGACTTTACAGTTTCTGCCGATATCTGCATAGGTGCATAGCAGACTGGCCATGCTGCTAATGCAATGTTGTACTGACTGAGGACTATTCAGAGGTAATGTCCACCTTTTGTCTGGATGGGGTCCCTTTACCTATGTGGTGAACCACATACAAGCAATTCCTGCATACTACCACTACTTGTTGCCTGAATGCAACATTGCTGCCATCCTGAGTACCAGGTGTGTCACTGCAGTCTGTGTTTTTAAGGGTTGGTGCTGATGTGGGAAATACTGGGTACATGTCCTTGCTATATGGCATGCTGACACTGTTGTCTGCATTTAGGTTGAGGCCAGGACCTTGACACCATTCCATACCCACTGTATGGTCCATTGTAGTGTGTTAACAGTGACAGTCTGCACAATACTTACAACTGACACAGCCTTAGGCTGCACCTATGTATGTGGGTGGTGGCAGTTAACATTCATGCCTATATACATGTGGGTAATTGGGGGCAGAAGGTAGTCACAGGGCATTCACATGTCTATATATTGCACACACACATAGGTGACACAGATTGAGGTTACCAGCTTATCATATGTGGACTGTGGGACACGTCTTGTAGTAACGTGACAGCTGGCAGGACATAACACACCAATGGCAATCAAACCAATGGCAGTTGCAACACACAGGATTTCCTTTGCTTTTCTACTATGTCACCTTATTTTTGTGAAATTACCTTAGCTTACACTATTTGTCATAACATTACAATGCTTCTGATATGCAATAACTGCTCTATGCAATTAGTAGACAACTATATGAAATGGGACCTCTTTATTGTTTCAGTTGTTATCACAGGTCACACCTTGGCAAACATGGAATGTAACCTGCAGGGTAGTACAGATGGTGGCCATATCTGTGACCTCTACACATCTGCAAATTGCCCAGATGTTTGACACAAATGTGACCTTTGTTTGCCATAACATTGTGGTTTTCTGGCAACTGTTTGAAAATCATGACACACTAACATTACAGATTAATGACGGATATTGCCATGTAGTAACACATACCATTTGGAAAGTGCATTCAAATGCACAACCTGTTCTGGTATCTACTTTCCATGCGTATTACAGCAATATGTAAAGGTTGTGCTTAGTGTTTGGTTTTTGCCCCAGTTTTCCATACTGCTTTCACCAGGTGGCTTTCTGTTAGGGGTTGAGAGGTATGCTGGTGTCTGTAAACAATTACACTGCTGCAAGAGGATGTACACACACACACACACACACACACACACACACACACACACACACACACACACACACACACACACACACACACACACACGCAAACACACTCACACACACACAAATATATATGACCTGCCCTTGCTGATAGTAGAACCTCTACCTGCCTTTACTGCTATATACGTAACACAAGCACCACAGAGCTACTATAGTGTTGCAGTGTCTGCCACTACTATTCAAGTGAGTGACAATTGCAGATGCTGTTAGGATTGCCAGTGCGAGGTTTACAGGGCCTTAACAGGGTGGAGCTAACTGAAACACACACACACACTGCTGCATGGGGACATGCATTGAAACACACATGCACATAGAGTTGACACTTTTTTGATTAGAAGACCTACTTATCTAGTTATGTAGAATTCAGACTGACATGACTATTGCATGCGCCACAGTGCCTTTGTTGTTAGGAAATGTGTAACTGTGCTTGTAAGTTAGATGACATCTGCTGAGGCTGTGAATATGCTGGCAATGGGGGAGTTAACAGGGTGGAACAGGCACACAAAATGGTATAACCATCATATACAAACAGGCAAGATAGCCACAGTGGATTTGCATACAGAAACACATAACTCACACAGTTAGCAATGGTCAGATTACAACCCCTACCTATCTACTTCTATGTACTATAATCCTACATATATATTGCATACACCACAGAGATTATATGCCAGGGACATAAGTCACAACCTCCTACACCAATTAATCTTGGGAATCCCTTCATGGATGGTGGGATAAACCACCCAAAATAGTGACTGTTCTCACATATTTCTCCTACAAACCTGGACAAATGATAGTTTAACAGACTTTGCATATCCATGATGGTTCAGACGGATATGATACCTGAAACTGACATGTGTAACTATGGCAACTATCACGTATTTACCAATGATCTGTCATAAAACCCATTGTTTAGAGACATGGACTACATATATGTTGCAAACATCTGGACATTCTGCATACATCTGTACAAATGAGTGGTATGGCCTGTAGAGTTTAACATGGTGCATGTAAGGTGGATGACAGCAGCAGGCCCTTTAAAGTAATGCCATAGGGAGGTTGGTCAGCACACCTTGAAATGGTATAACCAACAAACACGAGAGATATGCTTCACACACAAACACACACACACACACACACACACACACACACACATATATATATATATATATATATATATATATATATATATATATATACAGTAGTATAGTTGACTGTATTGAGAGTCAAACCCCTACCTACTGACTTGCAAGTACTACACCACTGCCTGCTTATCACATGTGCCACAGAGCTTATATGCCTAGAAAGTGTCCAACACTGGATCTAAGGTTTATGACATAATCAGGCCCTGTAAAGTGATGCAATGGGGGGGGCACCAGGAAAGAACAGGCTTCAAAATGGTATAACCAGTACACAAACACAGGTGATATAGTTCACACACATACAGACAATCACACACAGTTGTCAGTGCTGAGATAAGAACCCCTACCTATCTAGTTATTTGCACTAGAATACTATGTCATTATCGCATGTGACATGGAGCTTATAGGCTGAAGAGTGTCCAAAGGTACTTCTAAGGTGAATGACTTCAGCAGGCTTGTAAAGTAATTCAATGTGGGGGACACACCAGGCCTCAAAATGGTATAACCAACACACACAGGGGATATAGGTCTCACACACAGACTTGCCAGTGCTGAGATTAGGACCCCTATCTATCTAGTTATTTGTATTATAGTACTACGTTGCTATAGCATGCACCATGGAGCTTACAGTACTGAGGTGTGTCCCAAGGTACTTCTAAGGTTAATGACATCAGCAGACCTTGTAACGTAGGGCAATGGGAAGCATACTGGGTGAGAAAGGCCTCAAAATACTTTAACCTACACACACACACACACACACACACACACACACACACACACACACACACACACACACACACACACACTTGCCAGTGCTTAGATTAGAACCGCTACCTATCTAGGCATCTGCACTATAGTGCTACACATTTATCATCTGTGCCATGGAGCTTACATAGCTGATTAGTGTCCATAGGTGCTTCTAAGGTGGATGCCATCAGCACCCCATGTAAAGTAGGTCATTTTTGAAATGTACTGGGTGGAAAAGACCTCATAATACTTTAACCTACAAATGCACACAGTTGGCATGGCTGGGATTAGAACCCTTACCTATCTAGATATATGCATTATAGTGCTATGCATTTATCACCTGCACCATGGAGCTTATAAGGCCGAGAAGTCTCTAAAGGTACTTGTGAGGTGGATGACATCAGAAAAGTTTATAAAGTAGGGCAGTTTTGAAGTCTATGGCATGGAAAATGCATCTCACAAACACACACACACACACACACACACACACACACACACACACACACACACACACACACACGCACACACACATACATGCATATGCACACACACAAGGCTGATGAGGTGAGATTACAACCCCTACCTGACTACTATTACACAATGGAAGTCACCTTCATACTGCATGTGCCAGTTATTGCTATCGGTGTGCAACTGTCTGCACAAGGACATCATTCTATGCCTTTCAGGGTGTCTCTCTCTCTCTCTCTATCCTTCTCTGTATGTTTCTCCCCCCTGTCTCTGCCTGTCTATAATTGATATATTTGTATATGTTAACTATATATATATGTATGCCTATCACACTCAACAGATGCAGATATATATGTGCACCTCCAGGTAGCTGTGGGTAATCCTGTCTGATCGGAGTGGAGAGACACAGTTAAGGTGTACCTAGCTGTCAGTATGTGAAGACATATCTGGACAACAGAGTTGTATAATCAGATGTGGGTTTCTACATGGGCTGTAATTCTCTAAGTGTAGGGGCATGCTCAGTAAGACCATCAATAGTAAGAGCTGGAGTCCATTCCAGAGGTAGCTGTAGTCCAGTCCACGATTTTGTGTGCTAAAGCTGAATGGCTTATGAAGCTGTGTAAAAAGTGCAGCACTTCAGTCATATACTGTATGAGGAATCTCCTGGCTGTGTGTTATCCTTATTAACTGAGTCATAGCCTGGTGTGGGAACAGAGTGCATTGGACTGAGCAGAGTTTTCCATAATATGTGTGGTATATTCTACACAGCACTGTGGTATGTGAGTGGCAGATCAGTTATGTGAGGAAGCACTAACAGACATCTCTTTACTGACACCATGGACTGCAGAGAACTATGTTGCAGCAAACATTGTTCTAGTGTGTTATGTTTGTCTGGCCAGTGGTTCCATTCCCCCTTATATGTGTATATTTGTCCTTTTGTAGTGCAGTCACGGACTTTGTCCAAAGTTGCTGCTGTCATGTGTTTGTAGTTATGGTGTCAGTGGGGTAGAAGTCATAACATCACACACAGTATTACAGACCTCACACCTCCGGCTGTACCTGTTTAATGGGCTGTGCATTATTGTGCCACATATATCTGCTGTGGTCCTCAGACAGTTTGTGTTGCACTGTTGGCGTTAGGTTGCAAACATTTGTTGATGACATCTGCATCTGTACTGTCTGTCATGCAATGTTATGACAAGCAGAACATATATATGAGGCATATGTGTGGACCTTCTGTGACACCCTTTCATTCCATGGGTATGGATGGTGCCCACTTACTTGTTGTCAGTACTGACACAGTGACATGGCAGCCTTTATATCCTGGTAGTCGACGACTTGTCACAACCTGCTCTTGTAGTAGGCACTGTGTAGGTTACTCAGATCTGTGTACAGTAAACTTGTTGCAAACTGCTCTTGTAGTAGGAGGCATTGTGTAAGTTACTCAGAAGAGTTGTCCTGCAGTAACAAACACTGAGTTCTGGCCAGTGTGTAGAATTCCTACCATTGGCATTGCTGACATGCAAAATAGTTGCCATGGCCAGTCTTGAACCATGAACCCTGACTCCTACAGTACTGCACTTAGACCACTAAGCCACAACAGGCACCAGTAAGTGGGGTCTACTTACTGACACAACCACAAACATGCATAGCACATTGATCCCTGCATATTACAGCAATGGAACAAGTTATCAAGTTGATTATGACAGCCCTGACAATGTGTGGCCTGCTGCTATCACCTTACAGACATAGATGTTACTGCAGTTCTATGTGAACACAGGTGTGTTGAGAGGAGGGGGGCATACCTCTCGTGTACACATCTTCACAGACTGTGCAGATGTTTAGCTCATAATTTGGGCCCATTTGTCATAATATTGTGGTTATATGGCAAATAATGGTGAATATGTTACAGACTGAATTTAGAAAGTAATGACAGACATGTGAGTTTCAGACTTCTTGACCTGCAGAGACTTCATGCTACTGCAACAGCTGTTATTCTATCAACTTGCTATGTTTGTAAGTGCAATATTTATGACTTGTCCCTATTGTATGTGTGACCCCCTGTCCCTCCATTGACCAGCTTTACTGCAGTAACAAATATTGCCTTCTGGACAGTGTGTACAACTCCTACCATAGGTGTAGCTGACATGCAAAATAGCACAGCCAGTCTGTTACCACAGACCCTGTCAACCACAGTACTGTACTTAGACCACTAAACCATAACAGCCAAAGGTAAGTGATGTCTACTTCCTGACAGTATTAACCATGCACAGACATAGCACATTGATCCCTGCATATTGTGGGCATGGAGCAAGTTAGCAAGTTGATTGGGACAACCGTGGGAATGTGTGGTCTGCTGCTATTACACTACAAACATAAATGTTACTGCATTTCTATAGGAACATGGGTAGAGGGAGAGGGGCATACTTTTTAACTGTACACATTTCCACAGACTGTCCAGATGTTTGCTTTACATTTTGGTTCCATTTAGCATAGTATTGTACTTGTCTTGGAGAATACTGGCATATCACTAAAGACTGAAGGCTAGAAAGTAATGACAGACATTTGATTTTCAGACTTCTTACCCTTCAGAGAGTTAATGCAACCGAAAGACCTGCTGTGATATCACTGTGTAAGTTTGCAAGAGGAATATTTCATCATTATCCCTATTTGTGGGCCTTTGCCACACATTTCTTTATGGCTTTGTACAGCTGACTTGCTGGGAGAGGCAGAGAGGTGTGTATGGGACTCCAACATTGACATCCATGCATGTGACCTATGACCCTGCAGTTTGTTAGTCTCCCCCATATACTGCAGTGGGTTTTGTCACCTAGGGGACTACTGCATATTTTGGGGAAGCCAGTATTTGCGGACATTTCCTGTTGTCCCACATAGATCTCAGTTGTCTGCAGCTATCCCATTTGACCACCCCATTCCCTTGAATACATGCAGTGATACCATAGCTATGCTACCACAACATACTACTCCATTCATTAGTTGTTAAGAAGAGTGACTTACCTTTTGCCTATGGCAGTTGTGAGGACAGTGCTTCGGGGCTGACTCTGTCAGATGCATGCAGTACACAGCCTATACATGATAAGGTACAGGTAGTGTGATGTGTGTGGCATCTGTTTTACTGTGTGTGCGAGTAGGAGAGAGGTGTCAGTCCTTGGGTCCCTAGGGTGTCAGTATGTGTTAAGCTTTGTCTCTTTGCCAAGGTCAGGGTGTACTGGGCATGTGTATGTCTGCCTACAGGGACAGACTGAGGACATTCCTCCTACGAGTCCTCCTGTGCCTGTGGGGACCTTGGCAATGGTGGGGTCCTGCGTCCCCCTTCCCTGTGAAGTTCCTGCCACAGCTGTTTCCACAGGATCATATTGTGTAGCATGGCACATACTATGATCATGTGTGCACATGTGGCTAGAGAGTACTGCAGGGCTCCACCAGATATGTCAAGGCAGCGGAACCATGACTTGAGCAGCCCAAACACATGCCCTGCGATGTTCCTAGTTTGTGCGTGTGCCTCATTATGGCATTCTTCAGTGTGTGTGTGTGTGTGTGTGTGTGTGTGTGTGTGTGTGTGTGTGTGTGTGTGTGTGTGTGTGTGTGTGTGTGTGTGTGTGTGTGTGTGTGTGTGTGTGTGTGTGTGTGTGTGTGTGTGTGTGTGTGTGTGTGTGTGTGTGTGTGTGTGTGTGTGTGTGTGTGTGTGTGTGTGTGTGTGTGTGTGTATGCATTTCTGATGGGTGTCATCATCCACAGTTCCAGTGCATAGCCAGCATTCCCCAGGAGATGGCAGTATGGGATGTCCCCCCTGGCAAATGCCTAGTACAGCTGTGAGGCATTCCAGATGTGGGAGTTGTGATAATTGCCAGGGCTGCCAGCACACACATTGATGATCACACATGACCTGCCAGTTGATGGAGTGATAGCCCTGGCAGTTAACGTAGACTCTACCCTCTTTACCAGGTGGTACTTTGATGTGGACATGAGTGCAGTCTATGGCACCCAGTACCTCTGAGTAGTGCGCTACATAGTGGAAGTGATGCATATTGCTGGTCCTCTCCTCAGGGATGCTAGGGAAATAAATGTCCTCACTGGCATGCCTTAGCATGACATCCAGGAACTGGTGGAGTACCCTAGATGTGGATGCCTGTAAGACCCCCATGATATCCCCAGTAGGTCTTTGGAAAGTACCTGCAGCTAGCATTCTTAAGGCTGCACATACCTTTGTTTTCACTAGGATGGGTTCCCCTCTGTTGGTTCTGGGTCTGAGATGAAGGCAGCAGAGCTTGGTGAGTTGCTGTAGTATGTATCTGTCCACCCTGTAGCACTCTACTATCTTCAGCTCATGTAGCCCCTGAAAGGTTACCCTCAGTCTGTAGCATGTAGAGATGTGGCAAAGCAGCAGCAGCCCCTATCATTTTGTCAGTTGAAATTCACAAGTGTGTACTCCAATAGTGCAGAGTATGTGGGGAAATCAGATTGAAGAGTGTTTGCATACTTCATACTGGTGTGCTACAGAATGCAGCCTGTGTGATTGGCTGACTATGATATATTCCACCTGCCAGCTACATTACTGAGGGGTTTGAATGGCCCACTGTGAGTGGCAGATGCCTCATTAGTCATTTATAGTTGACTTTCTTTTGTTTGCTATTTCCTTTTATTTATTTTCCCAATTTCATCCAGTTTTAACCTATGTAAACACTGCTGAGCAGAAAGGGACCTCCCCTGTAAACAACCACACTCAGCATTTTTCTCACCTGATAAGCAGCCTCAGACACCTCCATGCTTAGCTGTGCTTAGCTGAGTTCAAACAGAAGCCATGGAGCTTCAATGTGTTTGCACAAAGCATGGCACCCCCCCGTTTTCATGTCAGTTGCCTTTTCTGCCTACACTACCATGTTATAGCCTCTACATAGTTAGGTACCTGCAAACACAATGGCCCATTTTGCTATTCAGTAAACTTAGTTTATTTGCATACACCTAATTACATATATCCTAGTTACAGTCCTTATCAACCACTGTTACCTGCCATTGTATGAGTCTGCATGCTGGCCAGTATAATGGGGAAATCATTTTAGCTTAAATAATTGGGTCTATATCAGAATATTGACACAAAAATGTCAAATACTGAGTTTGTCGAATGGCCAAAACACCTCTTTCTTTCCAAGAGAAAGAAATCGTAAGTCCAACAGACAACATGACACAAAAACTAACATATTTAACTGGGGGGCTTCACCCACCCCTACCACCCACCATAGGGGGGCTGCACCCCCCCAAAACCCCTAACTAAATATTCTAACTCCGAGACCGCACTATAATTGGGGAAAGGGTAGGTGTGACAAAAAGCCCAATCGATTTCTTTCCCTTGGAAAGAAATCTATATTTTGGCAATTTGACAAACTCAGAGTTCGACATTTTTGTGTCGAATAAAGGTGCTTCAACATTTTCAACTGTCAATAATCTGATATAGACCCTAAATATCCCCTTTTAATATTTTAAATTTATTTTTTTGTCAGATCGCATGTTTGGGTGCAGCTGCGCTCTGCGTAAACATGGCATATGTGCCAAAAAAAACTTTTGATTTTTAATATTTTACATCAGTTTTGCATACCAATGGCCATAGTTTTGGCCATTGGCATGCCTGATGCAATTAATGCATGCTTTATTTTATTTGTCCCAGCCCCGTTTCTTATTTTGCAGTCTGGTATACAGAAAGCTCCTGCATACATTTCTAATTCAGACATGGCTCCTACACGGATGCCTGTCTGCTTCCTGGATCAGTAAATCACCTAATTTGCATGGTTTTCCACATCAAATGAGGTGGTTTGCATTCCAGGATCACCTCCTTGGCTGATCAGTACTGGGAGGCTTGTGCACACCCCCAGCCTTGTTTCCTTGATAGCACAGCCTCTGAACTCCGTGTTTGAGCCGTGCCGCTATGCTTACATGGAGATTAGCTCCATGTAAGATTTATTGAATTACCCTACAATAGTTATCATCTTGACTGTTGCAACCACAGATTTTCTATGGCAGGCAGCTTTTTGTTCAGTTTGAGAGTCCTGCTTTTACAGGTGGAGGCTTGAGCACATACTGAAGCCATAAACAAAAAATATGGAAATCTGAGGTGACCATCAAATCACAGCTATTGTTTAATTATATGGTTACTATGATTAATTACTATATAAAGGTATATATTGTAATCATTAGTCTGTAAGATAACTATATACTGTAGTAAGTACAATATCTTATATCAGTCAGGTTAGTAAGATGTAGGAATTATCATAATCTCCTCTATGGTTATACTAATTAAGCACTTTCTCATTTCGCTCAGTACGTTAGCTAGTGTACTCATTACAACAAGTGGGCATTATTAGATAAAAATATTAATTAGAAAAGTATTTTATTCTTTAATTATCAGAGGCTTCCCTGACTTGTTGCTATTTTGTCAATTTAATCTCTCCTAAAACAGATGATCCATTGAACTTATTAAAATAATGTTAATAAATAGAGTTATAGAGCCCTTTCACTCCAGCAGACATGCGTTCTTTTAGATTTGTTGTACTTTGTCTAGCTCCTAGCTTATTGCATTAGCATTCAAAGTGTCACTTATTGTCATTGAACTTCAGTTATTTGTAAATCATTTGTGTCAGATTTTTCCTTTATGTTTTAGAATCATAACAATCCCCCGTTTTCACAAATCCTCCGTGTAAGACTTAATAAGTCTTACTTGGAGGCTGCAGTTGAATGGTATGATGTCAGTGTGCCATGAATATTCATGAGGGCATGCTGACTCAACCGTAAGTCTTACATGGACCGAATAGGAAATCAGGGGGCGTGTCCGACTGCCGAGCAGTCTAAATGGCTACGCCCCTGCAAGGTTTAGAAAAGGAAAATGATAGTACACAAGAGCGAGTCCGTTCGAATGTCCTTGCACCCAACACCACACTCCCTGTCATTGTAAACCCCCATCACAGTTATGAAAAGTAAAAAATTTATTTTATTTTTTTTAAATTCCCGAAATAGCTGCCCATATTTGCGCGTGTGTGCGTGGGTTTGCCCATTGCTTAGCTTTAGTCAGCAATTCTGACATGGAAGAGCATAAGAAAGAATGTTTATGCAAATCACACCAAATAGCAATAGCGTAATGGTAGAGCGTTCACACAAAGAAGAGGCATTCACGGTTTGAGTCCCACCACTCCCCTTCTTATTTATGTTTTAAATCTGTAAATGGAATAATACCTGACACATATTATTAAAATATCAGTAAAAAGCAGTGAAATGGCCAATGTATCAGTGAACAAAATATTAAATTTTTAAAGGATCCTGATATATAACTGCTTGCAGTTAAGCAGCACTTTACCTAGAGCAATAGAGTTGCCCATAGTTTGATAGCACTTTACCCAGTGCAATAGAGGTGCCCATAGTTTAATAGCGCTTTAGCAAGTGCAATAGAGTTGCCCAAAGTTTAAGAGTGCTTTACCCAGCGCAATAGCGGTGCCAATAGCAAAATAGCGCTTTAACCAGCGCAATGTGTTTGCACGGACCTGCGCGCCTTGCCAACCAGGGCACCGTAGGGCACCGTGGAGCAACGTAGAGCAAAGTTGCTTAAATGCAGCCACACCCCCTAGCCTGTCTGGACAGTATGAAAATAAAATGAATAACAAGGTTTGAACCCAGAACTGTGTGCATCATAATCAAAGTACAGAACCACTAAGCCCTGACAAGTTAGGAGAAACAGCCACTGTTAACATACATATACTTAGTAATGGTAGATTAACCATTACTAAGCAGGTCTGCAGTCAGCCGAGAATTTTCAAAAACAGCCAGTCACAAAAAAGTGTGGGGAAATGCGGCATATTTAAGCCCCATAGGTGGGAATATTCGCCATAACTGATTGTAGCTCACATCTGCAGTTAGAATAGCTGGTGCTGGAGAGGGTACATGCTTCCGAGTGCAACGTTGGAGCATCGAGGAGTCGAAATACATGGTTTGGCTCCTTGCCCACCATCGTGAGTCAAGACTCCTGCAGGGCCAGTGCCAAGGGACGGAGTACAAGGCAGAGGCTTGGAACCAGTTAGCTCATGACATCATCAGTGTCACAGGTATTCCTCGGACTGGTGAGTAGGTCCGTCACCACCATGCAGACCTGAAGAGATGGAAGCAGGACCACCTGAACCAATGGATACAGGAGGCCTGTGGGATGCACGATGCCCCACAATTGAGCAGGTAGCCATGGAATGCAGCATGTAGGAATTGATAACTGATTCTGTATAACAGATAGGTATGTCTCAATATCCCTTAATTTACTTTACAGCTGCAGGTGACTGTGCTGCGAATCAGCAAGCCTATGCAGATAGGCTGCTAAGGCTGCCCCACCAGGCAGGTTAGTGATTATTCTGCATGTATTGTTATATAAAATAGGGGAGAGAGCAAGAAATAAAGTGTTGTAGTCCAATAATACAGCCATAAATGGCCTGAATACATCCTCTGCATGTACTGTCAGATAAAAAAGTCAGATAGCAAGAAAAAGAGTGTAGTAACCCATTAAGAAAGGTAACATATGTCCGGAATAATATCTCTGCAGGTACTGTCATATAAAATAAGTGAGTGAGCCTGAAAAAGAGTGTTCTAACCTATTAATAAAGGTATAATATGTCTTGAATATGTCTTCCATATGCACCGTTATAACAAATAAAGGAGTGAGCCTGTGGAAAAGTGTGTAATGTCATTAATAAAGGTCTAAAACCTGAAGTGTGTCTGTGTCACTTAGTTCAAAATGTTGTTGTACCCTTGCATTATACAAATAGTACTGTCTTAAAAAGTGCTGGCAACCCAGAGTTGTGCAGTCCCATATAAAGTGGGTGATGGAAGTGCTAGTAGCTGTGAAGCATATATACAGTCCTCAACAGTCAGTTACTGGCTGGCATGCATAAGTAAATCTGGCACATGAGTAGCATGTTAATTTGTTCCCCAGAAATGCGAGTGTATGTCAAGAAATGCAGGGTTCTGTACAAATAGAAGTGAAAATGTCATGTGAAAACATCCAGATATGTAGATAAAGAAATATAAATGCAATCAAGGAATATGTAGCAGTAACATCTGCATCTTAGAAAGTTAGTATGTTAGATAGTTAGAACTAGCCAAACCCATTACACAACCTAATGCATGGTGGCAAGTATAATAATACATGTAGGGGATATACATTTGCTGTCACTAGGAATGTAGTGTAGACTAAAAGTAATTATAAGATGTTAATCGAGGTTTTTTTCTACACCCTACTGTATGTGCATAAACCATGCAATTCCACACCTTAATGGGTATGTGTAATCTTAAATATTCGTTGGGACATATGTCCTATTGTTCTATAAATATTTGCATACATGTTGATGCATGTGCCCTGTTTAAACACGACAATCATGGTGGCCTGTTGCTACCAAACATCCCTGCATGCTGTTGGAATATCCACTGTCATTCATAATATGCATGCGTTATGCTTGCTGTTCAACTGTTGGAATCTTGGTGTATTGGGTTAATGGGAATATTACTGCATGCTGTTACAACTAATCTGGAATGCTGGTGTTTATGTTGTAATTAAACACACCTAATCACAGAACGTATGGGAAGGCCAGTCCCAGCGGACCCACCTGTCCTTCCTCAGCTGGCGAGTGCATCTGGCACCAGCAGGTCCAGTGCTCAGCCCGGGCTCCCCTCCTTCATTGGTCCCGTGCCACCTTCAGGTGGAAGCACTGCAGGGGATGGGGTTCACCCCCCCATGCAAGCATGGACAGAGAAGGGCCACCTGTCACCCTTCGAAGGGTCTGGGCTGTGGTACGTAGAGAGATCCAGCATACAGTTGCTGATCCCCTATGCCAGCTTGAGGTCAGAATGGCGCGTGTCATGGGTGAGCCTGCCTGTCCTATGCAGCCCCCAGCACAGCCACCCTTGGGGCTGTGAAGGTGCAGTTGTGACTGCCCATGGGTGGGGATCTCAGTTCCACTGTTACCATCTGTGGGCTCATGGGCTTGCGATTTCCAAACAACCATCCCTGTCAATTGTGTTCACCCACCCCATGTGTCATACACTGCCCCTGTATGCATCTTGTCTGTCTTGTCTGTTTACCTCCCCAACCTACCTCCCCGAACATACCTACTTCCTCTACCTCACTTTCCACTCTCACCTGAAAAAAAAGGGGGCAATCTGTACCCACAAAAAAATTATGCCCCATACATAGCTACCCATTTCACACACATGTCCACTGGACATGTAAACTGATAATTATAATTGGCAATACAACATACTTTGTTGTGCTCACCCCTCTCCCAGGGGTGGAAGGTTTCAAATTTCACTCCAAATTTATTGCATATGCACAGCTGTTGCTGGTAAAGAAATGGGCAGCTATGGACATTCCCTACACCCGTCCTGCACATCCAGAGCTTGTTTCCCTACTGTCTTTCCCTCTTTGTGCCCCCCTTTTCACCACTTTCCTATCTCCCCATTTTCTTTTCTTTAAAAGAAATTAGCACGGGGGTTAGCGGGAGTAAGCACTTTTAAGCGGTAGTAAGTGGGTTTAAGCGAGTGTGCACTTGTGTGCGCTTAGCTAAGCATTGCTAAGTGTCATGCAAACCCACGCAAACCTGCTTACAATTGCTTAAAAGTGCCTTAGTCACTCTATGTAAGGGCCCTTGTTCTGCTCAGCAGCAAATGAAAAGACATCTGCCAGTCTCGAACCCCAGACCATTGACACAATAGACTGCATGAATTACCACTAAGCCACAGCTGACATGCAAATAACGTGGTGCTGACATAAATATATCATGCATTACAATGAGGGAATGTAAATGGAAATTAGGAATGGTATAACACAAATCCTGTTCTGTGTGTCTTTACCAGCAGATGTTGTGGAATTGTATGACATGACTGTGAAAAGAGAACCAGCTATCCAAGCAGGGAATAATGTTACAGTAGCACCTTACAAACACCACACAGTATCAGACCAGGATAAATACTGGCAAAGTTGATTAGGGCAGAGGCCAGACACCCCAACTGTGACTGCTTTACAGGGATGTCCCTGATTTGTAAACAAATGTTAGCTGTGCCCCACTGAGTCACTCTGGAAAGTTCTAACTTTAGGCAGACAAGTGTGGAATCACACATAATGAATAATCTCAATAGGTGAGAGTAGACACTGCTTGCACATCAGAAAAGGTGTAGGTATACATATGCTCTGATTCCCAAGAAAGTCTCAACTGCAATATGTCTGTAATACATTGCAGGTGTATCTAACGTATATGTACCTTTCACTGAGGCTGTTCAAATACATACCTGAGAGTATCTGAGGCCTGGCAGAGGCAGAAACACACAGGCATATCAGCATTACTGCTGTTACACACTCTGCAAATAGCTTTGGAAGGAGTTCCACAAGCATGCCCTTATGTAGGAGTACAACACAGAAATATCACAGTATGTAGCCATGTACTGCTAGCAACCAACTGTGACAATGCCAATGTGCCAGTTCTGAAAAGACTGGTGTGGTGCACAAAGTATAATAGGCAAACCTCTAGCTACCATCTGGATATGTCCACAGGTCGGAGCTACGCAGACAGACTACTTACCTTGACAGACTAACAGGTACACAGCAATCCTGTATGTTCAGCAAGATAAACCTCACATGATAATAAACAATGCTCTTTGCAGTTCTGCACCCCTACCCAAAGGTACAACACACCTGTGTATTCAGGCAAAAACCAGGGTGTAGGTAGGCATACTCAGCACTGCAGTATGTCCAGTTGTGTTGAGCAGCCTGTGCTAATGTCAACACAAACAAACCACAAACTATTCAGAGGTGAGTAACTTAATAATTACAGTATAGCAGTTCACAAACACTGCATGTGCCACAGGAATACAGTGCACTAACCACATTTGTATGGCAGTTAAATATTTAATTCAGAAATAAAGTACATACTCCCATGTATCCTCTGTTAGCATTTGGAGGGGTGAGTACATGTCTACACTGAGAAGTGTGTACTGGAAGCAGCAACATTCAGGTTTTAGTACAACATGCATATCACTGGCTACAACCCTAGCTTCAGATAAGAGACATATACCGACATTCTGACTGACACAACGGTGTCCAGAGCAAACAAGTATGGGCCCCACCTTGGAAATCTGAAAGGGCTATGCCTACCTAACCTAGCATTTTATAGCAGTGGGCTGCAATCACAGTGAGTAATGCAATCAGCACATAGCAGGCTGCATGCAATTACTGAATGGTGGGCAGCAATTGGTGCAGAGGCTGTCACATGCACAAGTGCAGATACCTAGAAAAACAGGCTATACCTGCTGTCCACACATGCAATAATATCATTGCAGGTAGAGGGAGATAGAGAGCGAGAGCGAGAGAGAGAGAGACACAGACAGAGACACAGACAACAGAGAGAGAAACCGAAACAGAAACAGAGGGAGAAAATCCAAAACAAACAACCAACCAAAAAATAAAAAAACTACAGCACTGTAACAGATGCAGCAGGGAAATACAAAGGTAAGGTATGCAACTCATATGTATGTGTTGGCATGTAGTAGATGTTCCTGAGGAGTACTCTACACACTGCAAATCATCCATGTGTGGCAGCAGTACGTATCTATCTATATCTGCATATGTGTATAAGGCAAGGGACATACTGCAACTGTTAGTGAAGGGTGGACAGATGTCTGTCATTGGAGGTTGTTATGTGCATATATCTATGTAGGTCGTAGTGTGTGGCATAGAAAACAACATGCAGTGCTGATATATGTAATGTGCTGGTTAAACGCTGTGGGACTGATTTATCAGATCTGCTATGTTACAGCCAGTGAGGCCTGCTAAAGCTACATGGGCCGAGGACACCCACATGCATTCTGCACAACACTGTGCAATATAATCACATAAAAAGGGCACAGTATACTCAAATCAAGGGATGGCATAAGCCATACAGAATCGGGCTAGGCTTATAATTGCCCAAGGGCAGATAGCCTAGTATGAACCTATCAACCTATGAACCTATGAACAGTACATCCCACAACTGTCGCATAACTGATATCCCCACCATGAAAGGTGGACTGTACATGTGCCTATATGTACATGTATGTGTACAGCAATGGATGTGTACATGTATGTGTATAGATATGTGTGTATATATATATATATATATATATATATATATATATATATATATATATATATATATATATATACATATATATATAGAGAGAGACATGGGGCCATATGTACTGCAACAGGTGTGTGGTGACCAAGACATGGACTGTAGACAAGTGTTGATACTGTAGTGCCATTCCTCCTTTCCAAAACACTGTACCCATTAACTAACACATAGGTAGAGATCTACCCAACACCGAAGGTGTGAAAAGGGAACATGGGACACAGGTGGACAGTAGCCACCTATTTGATAAAAACAGTGCCACACTAGACCTGTAATCTGTCTGTGTGGTATGTGTCATGACAAAAGCTATGTCATCTAGGGAAATATAGGTCAGTGTTCCCCTCTACTCATCACAATGCCTGTGTGGTATGTACCTCACATGACAACTACAACAAGTGGAAAGGCCAGAGACATACCTCACAAAGGGTAATACTGGCCGCAAACAGATGCCCTATGCAGACTGACTCACAAAACCACATCTAGACTGTATTGCATACTGGCCACACATAGATGACCTCTGCCGGATATACAGAGGTATGTCACACCCATAGCTGGGTGACAACCACCATGGCAACGTATCACAATTCCTCCAGGATACACGCTCTAGGGCCCTAAACCTCATCAGCTCACTAAACAGCACATGCTGGAGGAATAGGTTCCTATCTCAGAGATATGCCATACACTGGAATAGACCACCTAGCAATAGCAAACAAGGCTCCTCATTAGTCATAAATACCCCTGATGATTGTTTGGGAGATTGGTAATACACCCCAGGAACCCCCTCTGTGTTCCTGGGGTGTATTACCAAGTGAAATCAAAGTACATGTGTGTCAAAGGCTAGGGTAGCATATGGCTAGGCTGCCATAGGCCCTAGGACCAATAGCATATAACCTACCTATGAGACTATGCACTCACACATGTACTCAATGCAATACCTGATATTTGAGGTTGAATAAGTGTAATGCTGAATGTGTGCAAGGTCTGTAAAGGTGTGATAGGTTAGTGTGAAGTTGTACCTGACATGGTAGTGTCTATCCTAGCTGTGACGCCAGGAAAAGATGTGTATTGTACTGTTAGGCAGACATAGTAGTATGGCATACGATGTGACGTAGTTCCTTGTTGACGACCATGGAGTCTCATTGTAGGCTAAAGCAATAAATGTATGCTTAGT
Source organism: Protopterus annectens (assembly GCF_019279795.1). Taxonomy (NCBI): domain Eukaryota; kingdom Metazoa; phylum Chordata; order Ceratodontiformes; family Protopteridae; genus Protopterus; species Protopterus annectens. The sequence goes on from NC_056733.1 coordinate 1,957,233,107, forward strand.
GAGTGGTGCTGCTGATGAATCCAACTCCCATAGGAATTGTAGTACTACCTGAAGCTGTAGGCCTAAACAGCACAGTATGGTGTGTGTTCACATTGCTTGGAGACACTGTCTTTTGTGTTTCCTGTAGTCTGCACAGACGATAAAACTCAGGCATAAGGGTTTGTAAGTAGTGGCACACAGTACTGTATGGTACACAGGTAATGCTCATCTGTGTTGGCATACAGTGGTGCATTGTATGTTTGTCTGATGTGTGTGTAATTATGCCTGTACCATGGCTGCAATCATATGTGTGTTACAGGGTATACGTGTGTATCCAGCAACATATATACTCTGTTACAGAAGTATGCCACCTATAGTAACAACTGTACACATATGTTAGGCAGGGCTATGGCATCAATGACTAGGGTGGTTGACTGGTACTACTGTAACTGTACTTTACTTTCATTGCAATGGATGACATCTCTGTTCATGCATTGGCGTGCTATATACTCCTGTGTCGAGATTGTGCATTGTGTCACAAACAGTGTGCCGGGTACTGTTCTATAGTGGTGTGATATATAGAGTGTGCCAGGCACTGTTAGTCAGTTGTGGCCTGAGAATCAATAAGTGATAGTGAACGTGTGTAACCGGTGACAGACAAATGGATGGTATATATGTCAGTAAAGTGATATATTTGGTTAAAGATTTAAAGTGTGCCACAGGACTCGCTCACACATATTGTTCATACCTTTTTCAGCCAGATGGCCCACCAACGCAACCCATCATATACAGCAGCGGAGGAAGATGAAATTGTCCAAAGCCTGGTGCAGCAGTACACAATGCTGTTTTCCCGAATCAGCCAGCACCAGCAGGAGTGGAATGCACTGTGGCAGGATCTTGTTCATCGGGTAAATAACATAGGCATGCATAACCGGACATATGAGCAGGTACACCATCACTGCAGTGATTTAATTGGACATGTCCGGCGGCATGCGTCTAATATCCAAAGAACACAGCTTGCCAGAGGTGGTGGGGTGGCCATTCACCCCCCCCCCCCTCACCAGAGTGGAGGAGCTGCTCCTAAGTGTGGTGGCTCCTGGACAACAGCAGCAACAACCTGTGACATGTGTTGTCATGGAGACCGGAGCCACCCAGCATGTTCACATGGAGTGAGCAGGTAACATGCCCTATCTGTAGACTACAGTTAACTGTATTGTTAGATTATGTCTACGTGAGATGTGTACTGTGTGTTTAGCAGTTGTGCTTCCTAGTGTTATGCAATACTGATATTTGGAATATTATCTCTACACCAGTGACTGTTGACTGTTGTTCCACTGTAGTTTAGCATACCCACTGTAGCAATGCCACAGTTGTGGCCACTGATGAACTCTCTCATATTCTCGTAGGTCCCTCTGGTGTGACAGCAGGGTAGACGATCCATGCTGGTGAGTGTGGTATAACTGCAATGTTGGTAATGAAATGTGCATGTCATAGGTGAGGTGTAGGCCATGTACACGTATCACACCTACGCATAATGCATGCCATGCATGTTTGCTGTAAGACGTTGCACAGCTCAGTAATGTCAGTAGCTGCCTCAATGACATGCCATACACAGAGCATCAGACACAGTTGTGGCAACACCATACTGCACATTGGATAGGCATAGTTGCTAAAGCTGTACACAGCATAACAAGTTTATCATACGCAGTACACAAAAACATGCTACATATGGCATTACCCCACACTCGCTGTAAGGTCACACTTCAGTATCCCACATGTCATCCACACACATATGATGTACCTCAGGGGTAGAGGCCTATCATGGTGCTGTGCAACACTCTTCAACACATAACACAGTCGTGTTAGGCAATGTTCCCTATTGGGCACCTCACACACCCATGTACAAAGTGGCTGTGTAATTGTGAACGTAGCCACGGCACTGCAGTTCAGGTACAGCAATCTAGGCGGTGGTCTGTCACACATTAGTAGCCATGAGTGACCACAAGATGCATGATGATGATGGCACATGGTACTACACCCCATCCAGTTACAGTGACCACAGTACTACACATAGCAGTCATTGCTTTGCACCTCAATGTTGTGTGTGTGCAAACATATGCACCTATACACAATATGCATAGCATGTTGTGTGTGTGTTTACATATTCCAGTATACACAATATGCACAGCAGTCACCATCCGTACAAAGGGTCACATATAAGTCCTGGAATGCTATTGGGTGTATAGGTCACATAACACACATTGGGTATGTGTGGTGTTTAATGTTGCAGTCGTGTAGCATGCCATGTCATGGCTGGCACCGACATATCTGCAATATGTCCCAAACTCACCATAACCACTGTACAAGTGCCATGTTGAGCATTGGGATTCCTTCACATCTACATGCACCACTCATACCGTGTGTGTACATAGCATGCATGAGCTACACCTGTGCCCACTATTATCTGCTATGGACACAGACACTGTAATCACACACGGCAATCTATGTGTCACACAGATAACACATGCAGCCATGGTATGTATACCTGTAAGTGATGGTGCACAGGACATTGCAGAGCTGATAATACATGCACAGCAATGTTGTGTCTATGTACACATTGTGTTCCAGGGTGTAGACAATCACTGAACAACTACTCACATGCATCAAAGCCATGTATAATGTCATTAAATAGGGCTATCTACACTTGCACTGCATGCTCTTGAGTAACACATATTCTGCATGCTGACACGTGTGAGGTGACTGTTTGCCTTGTGATACTGGCACCCACCTTCACCCATTATTGAGTATGCGTTGGATTGCTGGTGTGTGTGTGTGTGTGTGTGTGTGTGTGTGTGTGTGTGTGTGTGTGTGTGTGTGTGTGTGTGTGTGTGTATGTGCTGTAGTGAGGAGTGTATTTGTGTGCATGTGTGCATGTGTGCATGTGTTCATGTGTGCATGTGTGCATGTTTGCTAACATCATGTATAGATTGTAAAGTGTGTTTCCTGTCTTCCTCTCACAGGTGCTGAGTTTGGGGTGGCTGAAAGCAGCAGGGAACCTGAAGTCACTGCCACTAATTGTGGAGATGATGAGACATGTATTTTGGCACAGGAAGATTTGACAGGGTCTGTCTTTGGTCCACCAATCAACAGTACACAGCGTTCAACCCCATATATGCGCACACTCATACTGCCGATACATCCCTCATCACCAATGGCCTTAGCCGAAAGACAGCATACAGTTGGCATTGACCAGGAGAGTGTGGTACCCATGGCACTTGCATCCCCTCACAGCAGCCATAGCCGGATTCCTGGAATGGTACCACATATGCAGATGTCCAGGGGTTCTCAGGGGAGCACCACTGGTCGTATTGCCCCTGGCAGACGTGCCTCCAGAGGTATTATAGCCTCCAGTATGTTCTGGGCTGTAATGCAGGCACAGACATGTATGGAACAGTACACCAGACAGGGACTAAGGGTGCAGAGGGCCCATTACACTGCTATCAATGACAGCATCTATGACCTTGCCAGTGCCATCCGGAATTACACCGAAGTCATTGATAGACATTGGGGAGAGACAATAGACACCCTCCACAGTGTGTCTTCCATGCGCCAGGACCGTGCGGGATGGGTGAGATGTCGACGTGGATGCATGCCAGCAACAGCTGTCAGTCGACACGGACGGCACACAGATCACAGCCGCTCCCGTAGTGGCAGTACCAGCCCCAGCAATTCTGGGGCTGGCCTGTCTATTGACCATCCTAGTAGACACGTGCACGTGGCTCTGGCCAGTCCCAGCAGGGACATGGGTCCAGTCATCATACCTCTGCCTCTGATGATAGTACCCAGTCAGGGTTGGTACCCGATACTGCCTGTAGCACCCCTGCCAGGCACAGGTACCATGTCCATGCCCAGAGACAGTGATCTGTACTGCCTGGCAGGTACAGTCTGTGGCTGTCCCACAACCTCCCATATATGGCAGCCACATGGTGGAGCTGTGTGCATGCAGACATACACACATTAACCAAACAACTAGGGCTCACACATACACACACATTACATCAACATTGGCCCATGCTGTACTGTTGTCCCACACACACACACACACACACACACACACACACACACACACACACACACACACACACACAGACATGTCGATTGGATGGGTCAATGTCGGGCTCTGGCAAACCCACACCCTGTGGATATGATGACACCTGTGCCACCTCCTGTCATCTGTAACATTGATGCAGGAACAGGCTAACATGGTTCTGATGCACAGGGTGACATTATAGCAGTGTAGCAATATTAGGAAGTTGTCAACAGGAAAGTGTAATGATATCCTTGTAGGTATACCTGAGCAGGCATTATGCATCACAGCTCTGATTGCCAATGTAGCATTGTTTACACCAGTGTTAGGTCTAAATATGTATTGTCCACCCATGTGCCACTTGGCTGAAGTGTACAGTGTTGCCAGCATGTGTTAGTGAGTGAACAGTATGTGTGTGGTGTGTACATTACAGATTAGCAGGTGTACATCTGTGAACATGGTGGGTGCACACTGTCTGCATGTACGTGCATACTGGACACATGGGATGTGTGACATACCCTGTTGTACACATTGTTAACATCTCATAGTATATTTCGATGGCCAGTATGCATTCTACTACAGATATGTACTAACATGGGTACACATGTGTGTATGACATGGGTTGACAGTATGCTGTGGGTGATACTGTCGATACCTGTCAATGATTTGCAGTCTGGTAGTATACACAACCTCAACAGCATGACTATAACCAATCATTAGATGATGTCCTGACAAATGACACACAGTTGTAGGGAACTCAGTAACAGTTGGATCCTTCCGGTACTATACTATAACAGAGACCAGTGGAATTGATCGAGACCCATTCCTGGGACCACACCTGTTTGGCATATATCCCTCTTAGGTACATGCAAACACACTAGGGATATGTCCATCCACATCTGGAAATGCATGCATTGGCCTATAATGCATTCCCTGGATGGGACGCATATCCTACACAAGGGTATCATACAGACAGATACCTGTTGTCCAATACATGCTGTATAGCAGTAAGCTGACTATGGCATAGTCATCCACATTCACTATACATACTATCCCGACAGTACCACATAGGTGGTAGCCCTCAACATGTATGTTGGGTAACAATGTGTACTTACAGCCACGTGTTATGTCATCTGTCCCTTGATATCCACATATCCATAGGTATTGTGGAGTCCCTCGGTGTGTCACATAAGACATTAGGGGCCTGAATGCATAACCACAGGGCTGTTGTACACCTATAATGACTGT
>NC_056733.1:1957278668-1957296168 GCF_019279795.1 Protopterus annectens
GGATGCAATTAATATGTTCTGTGCATTATCAAGCCTGGTAAATAATATCAATCTTACCTGACACAGGTTGCTGTCGCTGAAAACACCAGAGGTACCTAAACAGGTGTGTCACAGCAGTAAGATCATTATCTACACCTGTGTGATAGCTACAGGGTGCAATGTCCATATTAGCACATAAGCCAGTACAATACACTATACTATGGAGTATGCACATCTGTGCATACATAGAGTAGCAGACTATATTATGTGGGATGTGTGCATACATGCCTTGCATATCATGTTACATTACATATTGTACAGTAACACATGTAACTATGTGATATATAGTTGTGTTTTATGTGCAGTAGTGACTTACTAGGCAACTCCAGGCTCGGTGGTTGAGAGACACCCACCTCCACAATACCAGCTAAAGCTTGTGGATGGAGGTCTGCAGGTGTCCCCAAGTTGGCCAGTAACTCCTCAGTATGTGTGAGTGGGGGCTGGGTGAGTGGCCCCAACCTGTTGCACATTTTTCCCTGGTGATTGCATTAGCACGCTGTTTCGCCCGTCTTATCAGGTCAGTGCAGTGTCGGTGCACCTACTGATAGGTGTGATTTTGACCACCAGTATCATTTACCCTCCTGCAGAGTTACTCCCACAATGCATCCCACTGCTGTGCATCCTGTGGCACATGGCTGAAGAGCTTTGTGTAGTTGTCGAGGAGGTATGGGATGAGAACCTCATCCTCCAAGCAGCTGTATGCTGGCAGTCTGCTATGTGGCATACCTGGAAGACATAATGATGGAGATAGGTCACAGTAACTCACAGAGACGTACAGCAGTACAGCTGAACATACATGTGTGTCACATTTATTAAGATTACAAATACATCTTTGTAAACCTGCATGACACTAACGCCACTTACATATATAAGTCACACATATTTGACACCTACTGGTGATGTGATGTTATCACCATATATGTGTGTGTGTCATGTGATGACATTGCTCATACACCATGTGGATGTTGTCTTGACGTGGGCATGTCTGGTTGCCTGTAGTGGTATCTTTGCCTATCATCACATGCCAGGATGTGTTCACATTAATGCAATCAAGCTTAATGCTGTGTATATGTCACATATATAGTAATACATAGCCGTTAGGGACATGACCTGTGACCCTGCAGACTTACAAGCATGTATGTGTTTTGCCATATACAACTACATGGCACTGTACAGCTGTGTAGCATCCTGCCATGTATTGTATGTGTTGCACATGTGTAACACATGGGACAATAGCTAGCCTGATGGTATTTGCAGGGTTGGATATCAAGTATAGCATTTATGGTCATAGTGATCTTGTAGGCTATATGCCCTGGGCCATTTATGAGCCTAGACAGACAAGGTACCTAGCTGCAGGCAACAGACAGGTAAGTTTCAGTGGCCAGTTCAAGCAATGCCACAGAACTGCTAGACATGGTTACTGATATATTTGGCATGCGGTCATCACATCATGTCACAGAGAGGGGCGATGTGCAGCTTCTCTGCACAGGGATGCATAGTATGGCAAGAGTATGTTAAGTGTATGGGACAGGGATCTGTCAGGCATGTTGTGATCCTTGTACTAGAAAGGTGGATGTCCATGACGTATGTGTTTATTTGGGATCAGGATGTGTTAAGTGTAGCATGTCCAACACCTCTGGGTTGGACATGGTTTTATTCAGGATAGGCTGCATGCTACATAGTGCAGCTAAGGATTGGGAAGGGCAGTGTAGGCCATCTACACATGGACAATAACCCTTAAAGGAAATATGTGATCTATTATGGGTCACATGGTTGTTGAGTATGGCTGAGCAGTTATCTCTATATTCCTGAATGGTACCCTGTCAAGATTAGGGGTGCTACATGTGACTACCTGTCTTTTGTGGTGACATAACTATCAAAGGGAAGTACTGTCCAGCTGCATCACATACACACAGTTGCCATTATTTTGACCGTTGCCTAGGTGGTAGTTAATGGGTACAGGGTTTGTAACATAGGGGATGACATACTTGGCTGTCAGATTGTGGCCATACATCACACACCACACATCTGACACACTAAGGCCTTTCTATATGTTGAACACAGCACACATTGAGTCAACTATTGCTCCTAGTTCATAGTCACTTGCAAACATCAATAGGCTGATGCCTTCTGTGTTAGTCTGTGTGGTATAGATAACAAAGAGGGGGAGTACCAGGAATGACCCCTGTATTACTATGACTGGCATTGGTTTGATGTGTGTATTAGTTCGACACCTTCTGTAGTGTTGGTTCTGCCAGCAGTCCAGTTGCCAACCACTCCTGTGAAATAGGAATATACACCTAGTTTACTGAGTGTAGCTGGAACACAGTATGGGTGATGGTGTTCTACGACCTGGCAAGGTCATGATATACAGTGGGCTGGATTCACGATGGCTTGCACGGAGTCTAAGAGTAGAGTAAGACTCCATGCAGCCATCATATCCGACGAGCGATCCAGGAACAGCCTGTAGGGGAGTGTAAGAGAGCTTCTAAAACATCTCTTACAAGGACAGGGCTGGGATATGCAAATTACCTCACTTGCAGCCGAAAGGCATGCAAATGAGGTAAATTTGTGATCCAGGAAGCACAAACCTGTCCGAGTAGGAGCTGTGTTAGTTGCAGAAATGTACTCAGTTGACAACTGAGTACCATTTAGCAAATAGCACAATGGAGCCTTGTCAGCTCCAAATAAAGGTTGCATATGGTTGAGGAAGTATGCCAATGGCCAAATATACGGCCATTGGAAATGTTCTCAGATGCAAAATTAAAATAAAAATACTTTTTTTTTTCGGCGATTTCCGATGTTTAAGTGTAGCGCAGCGCCACGCAAATGGGCTGCACCACAAAAAACAGAAAAATAAAAATTAAAACCCACAAACGTGGAATTTATGCAAATTGTTAAATTACAATGTAAGGGAATAGCAGGCTGAAGACAACATGGCCACCGAGTAGGGGTTGCTAAGGGGAGAAGCCCAGTCTAAGACATGTAACCAAGCATTAGTAGTCAATCCTATGTAAATGAGTGTTAGGATAGTAAATCGCACCTTTACATAGCAAATGAGCACAGTCAGTGGAGTGTAAGAGTAGGATATGGGGAGTAACAGAGTAGGAGATAGGTGCCATCACAAGGGGGGTATGTATGAAAGTAGTGAAGCTCATTAGAGCAGAGTGTCATGTGTTAGCTGTCAGTTAGACATCATGGAAATAGGTGTGTCAATATGTAGGCCAGGGAAAGCCAAGAAATGGAAGGTGTATACTGTGGATAACACCAAAGTTTCTTGCTGACCGGGTATGCGCACGTGTGCACACCTGTAAACCCGATTAAGACAGAGTGCGCGCGTGGAAGCATGAGTGTGCGCGTTTAACCCGAAGTAAGCATGTATAGGGCTGATTAAAGACCTGTCAGCACGTATGCGCTGGTGTGTGCATGTTGTCACCCGAATAAGCAAGTGTTAGTCCATCTAAGCATGTGTGAATGCGTGTGAGCTGGTGTGCGTGTGTTTGCGCTTGTGTGCGCAGTGCTGCCCCCGAAGAAACAGAAAGGAAAAAGGAAGCACAACAAATAGTAGGAAGCTACCAGGGAGTACTAGCAGAGCTAGCAGGTGAAAACAATCAGAATCAAGCAATTACACAGGCAGAACACTAGCCCAGCCAAGCACTTAAAACTCTGCAAACAACAGTGCAGTGTGTTTCTCTCAAGAGACACTGCAACATTGGAGTAAGCTACTAGAAGTGAAAACTGAAAAAGCTTCACTCAGACAAAAAATGCTAGGGGCTGCCATTTCTGTTATAAGGCAACATATGCAACATGCTGAGGGAGGTGACAATGCAAATGCTGCCGGACAACCCACAGTGATGAGACGGAGAAGAGTGTACAGGCCCAGGATCACCTACCAGGGGTTACATGAGCTGGAGATAGTGGAGCGCTATAGAGTGGACAGAGACCTCCTGCAGCAAATTGTTGAGCTGTGCAGGCCATGCCTCACATACAGAACCAACAGAGGGGAACCCATCCCAGTGGAAACCAAGGTATGTGTTGGCCTAAGAATACTAGCAACAGGTACCTTTCCAGAGACCAACTGGTGATATGATGAGGATATCACAGGCATCAGCATCCAGGGTACTGCACCAGTTCCTGGATGCCATGTCAGCATATGTCGGTGATCATGTATATTTCCCCAATTCCCGTGAGGTATTGGCCAGAAATATGCGCCTCTACCAGCAAATAGCAGAATACCCTGAGGTAGTGGGTGTAATAGACAGCAAGCATATATGCATCAAAGCACCAGCCAGTGAGTGGGGTAGGGCCTACATTAACCGTAAGGGCTTCCCCTCCATCAACTGCCAGGTTGTGTGTGATGCCCAGGGCATAATAATGAATGCGTGTGCTGGCTTCCCTGGAAGCTACCATGATTCCCATATCTGGCATCTGACGCAGCTGTACCAGACATTTGCCAATGGGGACATCCCACATGGTCATCTAGTGATGATGCTGGCTATGCACTGGAGCCGTGGCTGATGACACCCATCAGAAATGCACACACACTTGAACAGGAAATCCATAATGATGCACACGCACAAACACGAAATGTAATTGAGCGTGTGTTTGGGCTGCTTAAGTCACGGTTCCGGTGCCTGGACACATCTGGTGGAGCCTTGCAATACTCACCAACTACATGTACCCAAATTGTCATGATATATGCTATGCTACATAACATGATCCTGCGACAACAGCTGCAGCAGGACAAGCATAGGCCTGGGCCAAACAGCCTCCCACCATTGCCAAGGCCATCACAGGCAGAGCGTGACTCGGAGGAGGAACAACCTGAGCCTGCCCCAGTAGGCAGAAGGAGGTGTGCCCACACAAGGGGGGTATGTATGAAAGTAGTGAAGCTCATTAGAGCAGAGTGTCATGTGTTAGCTGTCAGTTAGACATCATGGAAATAGGTGTGTCAAAATGTAGGCCAGGGAAAGCCAAGAAATGGAAGGTGTATATTGTGGATAACACCAAAGTTTCTTGCTGAACGGGTATGCGCACATGTGCACACCCGTAAACCCGATTAAGACAGAGTGCGCGCGTGGAAGCATGAGTGTGCGCGTTTAACCCGAAGTAAGCATGTATAGGGCTGATTAAAGACCTGTCAGCACGTATGCGCTGGTGTGCGTGTGTTGTCACCCGAATAAGCAAGTGTTAGTCCATCTAAGCATGTGTGAACGCGTGTGAGCTGGTGTGCGTGTGTTTGCGCTTGTGTGCGCAGTGCTGCCCCCGAAGAAACAGAAAGGAAAAAGGAAGCACAACAAATAGTGGGAAGCTACTAGGGAGTACTAGCAGAGCTAGCAGGTGAAAACAATCAGAATCAAGCAATTACACAGGCAGAACACTAGCCCAGCCAAGCACTTAAAACTCTGCAAACAACAGTGCAGTGTGTTTCTCTCAAGAGACACTGCAACATTGGAGTAAGCTACTAGAAGTGAAAACTGAAAAAGCTTCACTCAGACAAAAAATGCTAGGGGCTGCCATTTCTGTTATAAGGCAACATATGCAACATGCTGAGGGTGGTGACAATGCAAATGCTGCCGGACAACCCACAGTGAGGAGACGGAGAAGAGTGTACAGGCCCAGGGTCACCTACCAGGGGTTACAAGAGCTGGAGATAGTGGAGCGCTATAGAGTGGACAGAAACCTCCTGCAGCAAATTGTTGAGCTGTGCAGGCCATGCCTCACATACAGAACCAACAGAGGGGAACCCATCCCAGTGGAAACCAAGGTATGTGTTGGCCTAAGAATACTAGCAACAGGTACCTTTCCAGAGACCAACTGGTGATATGATGGGGATATCACAGGCATCAGCATCCAGGGTACTGCACCAGTTCCTGGATGCCATGTCAGCATATGTCGGTGATCATGTATATTTCCCCAATTCCTGTGAGGTATTGGCCAGAAATATGCGCCTCTACCAGCAAATAGCAGAATACCCTGAGGTAGTGGGTGTAATAGACTGCAAGCATATATGCATCAAAGCACCAGCCAGTGAGTGGGGTAGGGCCTACATTAACTGTAAGGGCTTCCCCTCCATCAACTGCCAGGTTGTGTGTGATGCCCATGGCATAATAATGAATGCGTGTGCTGGCTTCCCTGGAAGCTACCATGATTCCCATATCTGGCATCTGACGCAGCTGTACCAGACATTTGCCAATGGGGACATCCCACATGGTCATCTAGTGATGATGCTGGCTATGCACTGGAGCCGTGGCTGATGACACCCATCAGAAATGCACACACATTTGAACAGGAACTCCATAATGATGCACACGCACAAACACAAAATGTAATTGAGCATGTGTTTGGGCTGCTTAAGTCACGGTTCCGGTGCCTGGACACATCTGGTGGAGCCTTGCAATACTCACCAACTACATGTACCCAAATTGTCATGATATATGCTATGCTACATAACATGATCCTGCGAAAACAGCTGCAGCAGGACAAGCATAGGCCTGGGCCAAACAGCCTCCCACCATTGCCAAGGCCATCACAGGCAGAGCGTGACTCGGAAGAGGAACAACCTGAGCCTGCCCCAGTAGGCAGAATGAGGTGTGCCCAGTATGCCTTGGCCTTGGCAAAGAGCCAACGCATAGCACATACACTGGCTCAGTAGGAACCCTGGAAATGGTACCTCTCTCTGACTCCCACATATAGTGAAAGGGATGCCTAAGTTGACACAACCTGCTTTCAAACATGTGCAGGGAGTGTAGTATGTGCATCCGACATAGGCAGCCCTGCAGCACCACGAGGCATGATTGCCATGTGTTAAGCAATGTAAGGTAGTGCTAAACAGCACTTACCACCATGTAGTATATGCAAACTTGATGACCTTGAGTATCATCCTATCCTCACCAAGCATGATGCCACAATATGAAGACAAGATGATCAATTACAACAATTGGCTTAAGTATTGGTGTCAGTCAAAGGGGATCCAATGCCTGTCAGCCTGGGATGACATGCTCGACAAGACATGATGCTTCACTAGGGACGGCTTTCACCTATCACCCCTGGCCTTTCCTCCATTGGTATCACAAGGGATAAGAAACTAGAAGTAATGCTACTCAAAGCCAAAAGTCTAAACCGCAAGATGCACGCACTCCAAACTCTCCTCAGCATGGAGAATGTTGATATCTGTGCAGTAACAGAAACCTGGTTCAAGGCTCCCAAGAGCACCCTAGCACTAACAGGTTACACCTCATACCATGCTTTACAGCCCCAAAACATGGAACAAACTACAAAAGGAGGGTGAGTATCAATGTTTGTCAAAGATACCCACACCCCCAGGTTGGTGGCACAGCATGAAGTAGCAGAGACTATCCATGTGCAACTAACAGTGGGTAAAACTGCCTTCCAGTTCATAGCCTGCTACAGACTATCCTCCTAAACCCAGGAACCATACTTAGCTGACTGGAAAACACATGATAATTTGAAGGTCTCCCCAAACACCATTATATTGGGTGACTTCAACTATGCCCAAGACCAGAAGTGTTTCCCTCACTGTTAAGATCAGACCCCAGCCCATGCCCAGAAAACCACAGTGAAAAGCTTTTCTCTAAAGCAAACTTCACACTCCTCAAAACCGAGGTGGAATCCTTCACAGCCCCTGTGCCTGTGGAAAATACAGCCCAGACCTCAGAACCCTTTATAAACGCATTCTGTGAACACCTTCAGGAATGCATGGATCATGCAATCCCAAATAAAACCAAGACCCAATCCTCCAAAGGCAGGCATCCTGTCTGGTGGACCCCAGCCATAAACAAACCATACAATACAAGGAGGAAGCTACTATATGATAGAGCAAAATCCCAAAAAGGGAAGGCATCTCGATCAGTATTATTAAAAAACTATGGCCACACATAAAGTCATCTAAGGGCCAGCTTTGAGATAAAAATTGTACAGGACACTAAGGATAATCACAAGGCTTTCTTTAGTTATGGTAGGAACCTGGGTGGGAATTCTCAGATATGCTCAGAATTAGTCCAAAATGACAAACAGTACACCAAACCCGCAGACATTGCCAACATCCGAGCTGACAGGTTCAGTGCAAACTTCTCCCCCCCTCCCCACCAAAAGGGCAAATATCTATACCAGCAGAGTGCTGCCCCCCTGACATCTCAGATGCTCAGGTAACAGCCAGACTCTCCAAAGCAAAACACACAGCATCAATGGGACCAGACGGTGTCCTGGGCTGTGTCCAACATTAACCCCAAGAAGAATTGAACACAAACATAAAACCACTGTTCAATCTCAGCCTTACTACAAGATATGTACCCAAAGAGCAGTGTACAGCAACAGTGGTCCCTCTCCACAAAGGTGGTGCCTCAATGGATACCGCAAACTATCGCCACAGAAGCCTGACTAGCTTGGTCTGCAAAGCTATGGAAAGGATCATCATGGACCCCAGAAATAAAGATATGGGGGACCTACAGACACTGGATCCTACCCAGTTTGGCTTTGTTAAGGGCAGATCCTGCCTCTTAAACCTGGTTGAGTCATTTGAAACAGTCACCAAGACCATTGACGAGGGGAAGGTGGTCCACACAACCTACTTGGAGCTCACAAAAGCCTTCCATACAATACCCCACTTGGTCATTATAGATAAGCTCACCAGCTTCAATATAAACCCCTATGTCACTAGATGGGTTGCAAACTGGCTCAAGGACAGAACCCACATGGTCACAAATTTTGGAGCCATGTCAGACTCCAAACCAGCTACAAGTGGCATCCCATAAGGCTCAGTCCTGGGAACTCCCTTGTTTGGTATATATTTCTCGGAGGTACAGGCCAACACAGAAGGACTGTGGCTGAACAAGTTTGCAGATGACTGCAAACTGGGTGCCATATCAACCCTCCAGCTGACACAAGCATCCTACAAAAGGGCCTCATAGAAACAGACAACTGGTGCCAGAGCCATGTCCTCAAGCTAAACGCAAAAAAAGTGTATAGTCATCCCCTTTGGCAAAAACTAAGTGCCCACAAATTACCACATAGGTGGTAACCCATTAAGTACTTTAGAAGTGATAAGGGACCTGGGGACCCAAGTTGATAGCAATCTCTCATTCAAAAACCACGTGGCCAAAGTGGTTAGAAAAACATTTCATATAGCCCACCTAATTATGAAGGTATTCACATCTAGATCAGGGGAGGTCATCGTGCCTCTTGACTCATCCCTCATCAGGCCCATAATGGAGTACAATGCCCCTTGTGGGATGTACCTTATCAGACACCTGCAGCAACTGGAAAGACCCCAAAAGTACCTCACCAGGAGGATCAAAGGGCTCAAACACATGCCATTTGCTGCCCAGTTAAAGAAACTGCAGCTCCACTCAGTGGCATACCGCCTGCCCAGAGGTGATCTGTGCCTGATGTATAAAGCCATGTCCAACCTGGAATCAATGGACATGCTGCACCTCGGTAAATCCGAATCCCATCAAGCTACATGCTCAAGAGACCTGAACCTCAGAACTGAAATAAATAGGACATGCTGTAGTGACAGATTCATAATCCAGAGGCTCCCTCCACTCTTGAGTAAACTCCCACTCCAGGTTAGCCACAGTCCCTCATTGTCTCACTTCAAGAGGAATCTTGATGAGTGGATGGGAGATTGTACTTTTACCTTGGGTATCACTTCTATGTCACTGTTAGACAGAGGCACAGTATACTAACCTTGAAAAATGTCATGGCAAACTCCAGGTAAAATGTGTGTTGAAAGCCAAACACACTCTGGCTAGGATTATAAATGCTCTAGGGCAGATAGCCTAGTATGAACCTATGAACCTATGAACAGAATCACACACACCAACTAGTACAACTGTGGTCAATGTGGAGTAATGTTTGGCAATGTCCACCCAAGTTGGTGAATACACAGCAATGTTGGACAAGCCTGGTTTAAGTACGCCATAGCTGAAAAAAATACAACATGGACATATTTTCCCAACTGGCCCTTAACTAGTCTGGTCTGCTCAGTATGAATATTTAAAGCAGTGATGGGACTCAAACCCAGGATACTGTGCACCATAGGGAAAGCACTGAACCACTACACCATGACAGTTTTGCAGTGCTCAGCCAGTATGAAAGAATGTTGACAAGTCTTTGCAAATTATCCCATGCAAACCCTGCAGGCACAGCATAATCCCTGTTGAGTTATGACACAAAGGAGTCTGGCAGTAAGAACACAACATGACTTCCAACACACACAGTATAAATGTCAATATTGGTCATGTTCACACACAACCACAAATGTAGTGGACTTCAGATCAAAACATATGGAAAGGTCACACTGGGCATGCTCACACACTTGGATAAATGAGACATATGTCAGGCAACAAATCATGGAAAGCCTGAACTGGGCATGCTCACACACTCAGGCCATGTCTGAGTATAGCAGTCAGCATCACATATCTGGCAGTTGTATGTGTTAAGCCAGGAACCTCCCACGATCCAGCAATCTGCCCTGTGCACACAGTTAAGTTGCAACAGACACATATATTAATATACTGGAACCCTGTCATGATGAAACATTTTCCACAGATACACAAGTTGTTCATAGAAACTGGGAAAGCTACGGCAATAAAGACCTGCAAACAATATCAGCAACAAATATTGTGCATCCCGAACATAAACATAGGTGCAGAGGTTGATACTAGGCTGTCTGCCCTAGGGAATTCATAAGCCTAGCCAGAGTGTATTTGGCGTCCGCCTCCCCAGTAGAGTAGCCTACTGTGCCTCTGTAAAGTAGGTCACAGAAGGCACCCTTTAAGGCTAGTTTGCTGTGCCTCTGTCAAGCAGGGACACAGTGGAGATCCCAGGGGTGAATTTGCAATTTCCCATCCATGCGGCTGGATTTTGCTGGAAGAGGGTTGGCAAGGGGCTACGTCTGACTTTAATTGGGATTCAATTCCAGAGTGAGGGGAGCCTCTGGGTAATGAATCTGTCCCTGCAGCATGTCCTATTTAGTTTTGTGCTGAGATTTAAGTCCCTGGAGTGTGTAGCTTTAAGGGTCTTGGATGTTATGAGGTGGAGCATGTCCATTACTTCCGGGTTTGACATGGCTGTGTACGGCAGGCATAGATTGCCTCTGAGTAGGCATTAAGCAGCTGAATAGAGGTGGAGATCCTTTAGCTGAGCTGCAAAGGACATCTGTGTGTAGCCCATGATCCTCTTGGGGAGGTACTGTTGTGGTCTCTGTAGATGCTGCAGGTGTTGGGTAAGGTACACCCCAAAAGGGACATTGTACTCAAACATGGGCCTGATGAGTGACTAGTAGAGGGCCGCAATGACCTCCCATGATCTACATGCAAACCCCCATGTGATAAGGAGGGCTATACAAAGGTCTTTGCAATGACTCCGTCAATGTGATTAGCAAAGGAGTGGTTACGATCTATGTTGGTCCCCAAATCTGTAAATACGTCTTCTGTACTTAATGGATTACCACTTATGTGGTAATTTGTGTGCACCTTGTTTTCCCCAAAGGGGATGAATATGCATGTCTTAGCATGTAGCAAGAAGCCATGGCTCTGGCAACAAGCATCCATCTCTGTGAGATCCTTATGGAGGAAGCATGTGTCAGCTGCAGTGTCACTTATGGCCCCCAGTTAGCAGTCATATGTGAATTTTGTTAGACATAACCCCCCCCCCCCGTGTTAGTCTGAACCTCAGAGAAGTACATACCGAACAAGACAGGTCCCAGAACTGAGCCCAGTGGGACACCAGTTGTAACTGGTCTGGAATTGGACATGGCACCTGCAATTCTGACCATGTGGGTTCCATCCCTGAGGCAGATAGCAACACATCTAGTGATATAGGGTTGATATTTAAGCTGGTAAGCATATGTATGATGCCTGAGTGGGGTATTGTGTTGCAGGCTTCTGCAAGGTACAGGTAGACAGTGTGAACTACCTTGCCCTCATCCATGGCTTCAGTAACCATTTCAAAGATATGAACTATGTGTAAGAGGCAAGATCTGCCCTTAACAAAGCCGAATTGTGTATGATCCACTGTCTGGAGGCTCACAATGTTTGTGATTATGACTTCCATGATAATACGCTCCATAGCTTTTTCTACCACACTAGTCAGGCTTATGGGGTGATAGTTCCTGTGGTCCATTGTGGCACCACCTTTGTGGAGTGGGACCACGGTATCTGTATGCCATTCTTAGGGTACATATCCTGTAGTAAGGCTAAGCTGGAACAGTGACTTAATGTGAGTGTTCAGTTCTACTCAGAGCTCATGTAGGACACAGCCTAGGACACCGTCCGGTCCCATACATATGCTGTGTTATTTGCTGTGGAGAGGGCACCTTTCACCTGTGCATCTGTGATGTCAGGGAGGTTACATTCATTTGGGATAGGCATCTGTACCTTTGGGGGGTAAGGGGGGATGTTTGTGCAGACTCTGTCTGCCAGGGTGTTGGCTATGTCCGTAGGCTTGGCATATTTTGTGCTGTAATGCAACAATTCAGAGCATATCTGGGGGTTTCCACACATATTCCTGACATAACTAAAGAAGGCCTTGTGATTATCTGTAGTGTCTGGTCAAGTTCACTGTCAAAACTTGCAAGTCATGATTATATGAGAGATTGAAGTGTCTTGCCAATACTGTTCTGAGATGTCCTTCCTCTGTGGGATATTGCTCTGTTATGTAGTAGCTTCCTCCTGCTGTTGTACAGCTTATATATGACCGGGGTCAACCAGACAGGTCTCCTGTTTTGAAGGAGTCTTGGTTTTATTTGGGATAGCATGAGCAATGCATACCTGCAGGTGCTCACAGAATGCATTTGTAAAGGATTCTGCAGATTGGGCTGTATTATCCTCCAGCACGGGGCCTTTGAAGTATTCCACCCCAGTCTTCACAAGTGCAAAGTCTGCTTTTGAGAAATTCTTTACAGTGATTTTCTTGGCTGGGGGTGGGGACGGGATATGGATGTCCAAGGAAAGTTGTTTATGGTCTGATCTTAACAATGAGGGGTCTACCTCTGGTGTGGAACATAGAGTCCCCATGTTGGTGATGATCAGGTCCGATATGTATTCCCCCTTGTGGCTGTGGTGACTGGTTGTGCCATAGCACATGGATTCACAAGTTGTAGTGGCTGTAGGGTGATGTTGAAGCCTGAGTAATATCCCCAGTCAATATTCGTGTACCTGAAGTCAACCACTAGAATGGTGTGTGTGAAGACCTTCATATCCTACACTGTTCCCAGGAAAGCCGAGTGCGGTTCCTGGTTATGGGGGGGTGGTGGTCTGAACTACACACCAAACCAAAAGGCAGTTTTGCACAATGGTAGTTGTATACATCTGCTAGTTTTGTTGTGTGTTACAAGTCCTGTGGTCACAAACCATGGTATAAAACATAACCTGGCAGTGCCAGTGTGCATATGTGACCCTGAACTAGGCATCTGTTAATGCACAGATATTGGTATCCTCCATACTGAGGGATAGTAAAAGATGTACATTCCTCTTTGGAAAGACTAATGATGTCAGCACTCTATAAATACAGTAGGAGAAGGAAAATAATCTAGTAATGCGAGTAGTGCACTGCGCTAATGCATCTCTCTCAAATATCATAACATAGTTAGGTAGGGGTTTGAATCCTGCAAACGCTGTGTGTGGGTGGGGTGGGCAGGTAGTGTGTATGTATGCAATTCTCTTTGAAAGGAATGGCGTTTTTGAAGACTGGGATAGCAAAAGATGTACATTCCTCTTTGGAAAGACTGATGATGTCAGCACCCTATAAATACAGCAAGAGAAGAGAAACTCTCCAGTAAAGCAAATAGTGCGCTGCGCTAATGCGTCTCTCTCAAGTATCATAACATAGTTAGATAAGGGCTTGAATCCTACAAATGCCATGTGTGTGTTTGTCGCACAGTTTGTCAATGTGTTGTGTGTTTTGCTTTTATAATTGTATGACATATTATCATAACAGTAATTTCAATGCACACATCAGGTATGTGTGTGCCACATACAGATATGTACCTGTGACCTCTAATAGTTCCTATGTATGAAGCCTGCCTCATATGAATACAGTTGTTACCTTTACCAGCATGTGCCGCAGCTTCCCAGACCTTAGGCCATACATGTATGTTGGTGACAATGCAGGCTACTGCAGTGATCTGTGTCCTAGGCCAACTATGTGACACACACCCATGAAAGCTTTGATAGATTAATGTGGGTGAGGGTTCATGTCTGGAGTATATGTCAGACATGTTAAAACACAGCAAAGTCTGTGAGTAATGGAATCCAGTGTAGGTGTATGGCAACTGTTGCCGATATGCATACAGACACCTTCTTGCTTAGGTGATACACCAAGGGACTGCAGAATACCTTTGGAAATGTGAATATCACAGGATAGACAAGATAACACTTATCCACATGTACACACAATTACCTGATCTACATGATGGGTGCTACCACCTACATGGTACTTTTGGAATACTATGTTAAGTACATGCTGATGACAATGCTACAGTTGCGTTACAGCAATACAGCATGGCTTGGACAACAGGTATCTGTCTGTATGATACCCTTGTGATGGTTAGGTGTGTCATGTGTAGAATGCATTGTAGGCCACTGTATGCATTTGCAGTCCTGGATAGACATATCCGTAGTGTGTTGGCATGTACGTGAGACTGCTATATGCCAAAGAGTATTGTTCCCAGGGATGTGTGGGGCTCAGTAAGAATGGCTACTGGTATAGTGTAGTACTGCAGGGATATCACTGACACCAGGTTTCCTACATCTGTGTATCAGTTGAGGAGACACCATGTAATGACCACTGAATGTCAGGCTATGTAGGTTGTGTATACCACCAGAATGCAGACCATTGACATTTGGAAACCGTATCACCCACAGCATATTGTCAAACCATGTCATACATACATGTGACCCCAGGTGAAACATATGTGTAGTACGCAAGTGCCCACCAATAAGAACTACAATGTATGAATACTGTGTCGCATGGTGTATGTCACCCTTCCCATGTGTGCACTAAGCATCTACATGCAGAGAATGCAACTCCACCTTGTTCACAAATGTACACCTGCAACTCTGTGCTGCAAACAGCACACATGTACTGTCCACTCCCCAACACATGCAGGCACAGGTACACACAACAGCCATGTGGCACATGTGCAGACAGTACACTTTGGGAATTAACACTGGTGTATACAAAAGTACAATGACAATCATAGTGTTAATGCATCATGCATGCTCGGATATATCCACAATGATATCATTACACTGTACTGTTAACAGCATGATAATATTACTACAGTGCTATGTAGTCACCCTGTGCATCAGCACCATACTATCCTGTTCCTGCATCAATGTTACAGATGGCAGGAGGTGGCACTGTTTCATCATATGCACAGGGTGTGTACTTGGTTTGCCAGAGTCTGCCATTGACACATCCAATCGACATGTATGTGTGTGTGTGTTAGTGAGGGACAACAGTACAACATGGGGCAATGTTGATGCGATGTGTGTGTGTATGTGTTAGCCCTAGGTGTTAGCATTATGTGTATGTGTATGCATGCACACAGTTCCACCATGTGGCTGCCATATACAGGTGTATGTGGACAGCCACAGACTGTACCTGCCAGGTCATACAGATCACTGTCTCTGGCCATGGACATGGTACCTCCATCTGGCAGGGGTGCTACGGACAGTATCAGGTACAAATCCAGACTGGGTACTGTCATCAGAGGCAGTAGGTTGTTGGCTGGACACATGTCCCTGCTGGGACTGTCCAGAGCCATGTGCACGTGGTCTTCTAGCATGGTCTAATGACAGCACAGACCCAGCATTGCTGGGGCTGGTACTGGCACTATGGGAGTGACTGCAGGTTTGTTGTCATCCGAGACGACTGCCAGCTGATGATGTTGCTGGCATACGTCCATGTCGACACCTCAACCATCCTGCACTGTCCTGGCTCATGGACATGTAGTTGTGGAAGAGATCTAATGTGTCCCCCCAATGTCTATCAATGACCTTGCTGATATTACAGATGCCAGCCGCAATGTCACGCATAGTGTCATTCATAGCGGTGCGATGTACTCTAAGCTCCCTCAGACCCTGTCTGGTGTACCTACGTGCCTGTGCCTGCATTACAGCCTGGAAGATAGCTGAGGTTGAAAGACCTCTGTGGGCACGTCTGACAGGGGCAGTACAACTACGGATGCTCCCACGAGAACCCCTGGACATCTTCTTGTGTGCTACCATGTCAGGAATCTGGCCATGGCTGCTGTGAGGGGATGCATGTGCCAATGATATCACACTACCCTGGTCAATGCCCACTGTATGCTGTCCCTCAGCTAAGGACATTGGTGACACTGGATGTATTGGCAGGATGACTGTGCGCATTGATGGGATTGACTGCTGTGTAGTGTCGATTGGCTGACCAACGACAGACCCTGTCACATCTCCCTGTGCCATTACACATGTATCATCATTATCACTATCCCCAGCAGTGGCTTCAGGTTCCCTGTTGCACTCCACCAGAGCAGCATCAGAACCTGTGAGGGGAAGACAGGAAAAACAGTTTACAAATGTTTACACAATGTTAGCACACATGCACACAGGCACACAGGCACACTCCTCAGTCCAGCAGATACAAACACACACACACCTGCAATCCAATACATACACAATACTGTTTGAGGGTGGGTGACAGTATCACAAGGAAAAACATCCTTGCATATGTGTCAGCATGCAGATTATATGTTGCACAGGAACATGCAGTGCAAGTGTAGACAGCCCTTGTTAATAACAGTACGTGTACTTGATGCTTGTGTGTAGTTGTTCAGTGATTGTCTCCACCCTGGGACACAATGTGTACAAGGACAGAACAATGTTGTGCAAGTGTTACAAGTTGTAGGTGCATATATTTGCACACACACACAACACATGACGGTGCTACACAATAACTGCTATGTGTACTTTTGTGGTCAGTGGAAGTGGATGTGGTGTAGTAACATGAGCCATGATCAACATGCATCTTGTGGTCAGTCAACAATAATAATGTGTGCCACACAGGCAGCTAGCATACTGTACCTGAAGTGCAGTAACATGACTACATTCACAATTACACAGCCACTTGTTACATGGGTGTGTAAGGTGGCCAATAGTCAGCATTGCCTAACATGAATGCATTATTTGTTCAAGACTGTTGCACAAAGACATGATAGGCCTCTACCCCTCAGGTATATTATGTGTGCTGTGTAGATGATAAGTGGGATACTGAAGGGTGGGCATACAGCAGATGTCATAATTGGACATGTGTAGCAGGCTAAGGTGTAGTGTCTATGCCAAACGTGTGTGTTGTGTACATGTGTATCAGGTATGCCTATCCAATGTCCAGTACTGTGTTGCCACATGTGTGTGTGATGCTCTGTGTATTGCATGTGAGTGAGGCAGCTACTGAGAAT
>NC_056733.1:1957301168-1957308668 GCF_019279795.1 Protopterus annectens
TTTGAAACCTTCCACCCCTGAGAGAGGGTTGAGGACAACTAAGTATAGTTGACTTCTTCGAAACAGTCACCAAAGCCATAGATGAAGGGAAGGTAGTCCACACAGCCTATCTGGACCTTGCAAAGGCATTTGACACAATACCCCACTCGGGCATCATAGATATGCTATCCAGCTTAAATATAAACCCATATGTCACAAGATGGGTCGCAAACTTGCTCAAAGACAGAACCCACAGAGTGAGAGTTGCTGGAGCTATGTCCGACTCGAAACCGGTCACAAGTGGCATCCCACAGGGTTCTGTCCTGGGACCACTCTTGTTTGGTATATACTTTTCCGAGGTACAGGCAAACGTGGGAGGACTATGGCTCACCAAGTTCACAGACGACTGCAAACTGGGTGCCATAATCAACTCTCCAGCTGACACAAACATCCTTCAAAACGATCTCACAGAGACAGATAACTGGTGCCAGCACCATGGTTTAAAGCTAAATGCCAAAAAATGCATAGTCATACCCTTTGGCAAAAACAATGTGCCCACAAATTACCACATAGGCGGAAATCCATTAAGTACAGAAAAATTTATTAGGGACTTGGGGACCCAAGTTGATAGCAATCTCTCCTTTGAAAACCACATTGCCAAAGTGGTTAGAAAGACCTTCTACATAGCCCACCTCATCACGAAGGGTTTCACATCTAGATCAGAAGAGGTAATCGTGCCCCTTTATTCATCCCTCATCAGGCCAATCATAGAATACAATGCCTCTTTTGGGATATACCTTACCCGACACCTGCAGCAATTAGAAAGACCCCAAAAGTATCTCACCAAGAGGATCAAGGGTCTCAAACAGATGCCATATGCTGCTCGGTTAAAAAAACTCCAGCTCTACTCAGTTGCATACCGCCTACTTCGAGGCGATCTATGCCTGACATACAAAGCTATGTCAAATCCAGAATTAATGGACATGCTCCACCTCAGTAAATCTAAATCCCTTAGAGCCACATGCTCGAGGGACTTGAACCTCAGCACAGAAATAAATAGAACTTGCTGGAGTCTGCCCTGAGCAGACGAAAGCGCTCATTTGTAAAGTTTTTGGATATTAAAGAACTACAAGCTTTCCAGTTGTACGGAAGATTTCTTATTTTACTTGGTGTTATTTTTATTCTTTGGAGTACAATTGTAATTATCAGTTTACATGTCCAGCAGACATGTGTGCAAAATGGGCAGCTATGTATGGGGCGTAATTTTTTTGTGGGAACAGAGTGCCCTTTTTTTTTTTTCAGGTGAGAGTGGAATGTGAGGTACAGAAAGTAGGTATATTTGGGGAGGTAGGTTGGGGAGGTTAACAGACAAGACAAACAAGATGCATACAGGGGCGGATTATGACACATGTGGGGGGGGGTAAACACAATTGACGGGGATGGATGTTTGGATATCGCAAGCCCATGAGCCTACAGATGGCAACTGTGGAACTGAGATCCCCATCCATGGGCAGTTACCACTGCGCCTTCACAGCCCAGGCCAGGGCTGTGCTGGGGGCTGGATAGGATGGGCAGGCACACCCGTGAGTTGCGCCACTCTTGCCTCAAGCTGGCATAGGGGATCAGTCACAGAACGCCTGATCTCACTACACACCAAAGACCGGACCCTTTGGAGGGTGAGTGGAGGCTGTCCTCCAGCCACGCTTGCAGAGGGGGGACAAGCCCCATCCCCTGCATCGCTTCCACCTGAAGGTGGCACAGGGCCTCCGGAGGAGGAGGTCCTGGCCTGGGCATTGGTGCCAAGTGCACTCGCCAGCTGAGGTGGGAGAGGTGGGTCCGCTGGAACCCCGCCTTCCCTGTTGTCTTATGTTTAGCAGTATTTTATGGCATTTTGGGTTAGTAACAAACAACACCATTCAAAATTAGTTGTAACAGCATGCATTAGTATTCCCATTAACCAAGCACACATGAATTCCAAACACTGAGCAGCAAGCATAACACATGCATATTTAGAACAACAGTGGACATTCCAACAGCATGCAGGGTTGATTGGTGGCAACAGGCCATCAGGTTTGGATTTGTGAACAGGGCACATGCATCAACGTACATGCAGATATGTATAAACCAACAGGACAAATGTCCATGGGAATTAATTGTGAATACACATACCCAGTTTGGTGTGGAATGGCATAATTTGTGAAAATAGGGTAAGGTGGAGAAATATTACGTTAACAGCTTAAACTACCTATACATATACTGTACATTCCAAGTAGATACAGATATATATCCCCTACATGTATTAGTACAGTTTCCTGTATGTAACCTTAGGAATGTTGGTGATGGGGATGTTACTGCTACATTAATATACATTCCATTTGTATTCATATATGTTCATATCTGGCTGTGTTCAGGTAAAGCATCCTGCTACATTTGATTTATATGGGTCTAGACAACTGTGGATGTTCAGCATTTCATACAACCATACTATCTCCATAATGCAAGGGTACAGCAACATATCCAAATTGTGGGACGGACACAGTCCAGGTTCTGTACTTTATTAAAGACATTTCACTCTTTGGTTGTGGCTGTCTCATTCCTTTCATTATGTAGTGAATGCAGTATACCTTTATTCCAGACTTATTACAGCTTTCTTAGTAGCTTCAAACTCTTTCTCACACTCTCTCACTTATTTTATATTTACATTTCAGGATGGTACTTAATTCTAGGCTTTATTAACATTTACCTCACAGCAAGAGGTTCTCTGGTTCGATTCTCAGCTGGGGTGCCTTCTGTGTGGAGTTTGCATGTTCTCCCTGTGTTCGCATGGGTTTCCTCCGGGTACTCCGGTTTCCTCCCACATTACAAAGACATACATCTGGAGCATTTCTCCCCGGGCCTCCGCTGAAAACAGGCTCTGTGGAACCTAGTCGGACTTTCCCGGTCAACAAATGATAAATAAATAAAATAAAATAAAATAAATTTATTACTGGGTTACAACAATCCTTTCCAGCTGACTCACATTTCATATGGCAGAATTTACAAGGATTTATTCGACACTTGTCTGTCCTTTGTTGATTGATTATAACACTCATTTTCAGGCTGAAGCAGTTATCTGATATTACAATACAGGTGGAAACTCTATTTGAGACTTGTTTAATCTTTATTAATGGATTGCAATATTCTTTTTCAGGCTGCATCACTTATCTAATCTAGAATCTTTCTTCTAGGCTTATTTCACTTTTATTTTTTTATTTATTTTTATTTATTTATTTATTTATTTAACATTTGTTGACCGGGAATGTCCGACTAGGTTCCACAGAGCCTGTTTTCAGTGGAGGCCCGGGGAGAAATGCTCCAGATGCATGTCATTTGGAATGTGGGAGGAAACTGGAGTACCTGGAGGAAACCTTACCAGGAGAACATGCAAACTCCACACAGAAGGCACCCCAGCCGAGAATCGAACCAGAGAACCTCTTGCTGTGAGGTGACAATGTTAACCACTGCACCACTGTGCCGCCCATTTTTATTACTGGGTTACAACACTGAACTCTTTTACAGGCTGTCTCACTTATATTCTATAACAATACCAGCAGAATAATTACTAACCTGCCTGGTGGCGCAACTTTGCCAGCCTATCAGCATAGGGTTGCTTATTCGTGGAACGAACACTTGCAGCTGTAATATAAATGAAGGAATATTGGAAAATACCTATCCATACTGTAGGCTAGGATAGCATTTCTTATATACTTAATTACATGGATACTTACTCAGTAGTGGGGCATTGGGCATTTGACGGGCCTCCTGGATCCATCAGTTCAGTTGATCCTCCTTTCATCGCTTCAGGTCCACATGGTGGTGATGGACCTGTTCACCAGTCCTCGGAATGCCTGTGGCACTGGTGAGATCATGTGCCAACCAGTTCCACGCCTCTGCCTTGTACACTCCCCATTGAATCTGGCCCTGCATGAGTTGGCCTTCATGATGATGGACTAGGAGCCAAACCATATATTTTGACTCCTCAATGCCCTACCTTTGTGCTCTAAAGCAATTTCCCTCTCCTGCACCTGCCATCCTGACTGCAAATGGGTACCACAATCAGTTATGGTGTGTATTCCTGCCTATGGTGCTTATATATGCCGGTTTTCTCGCACTTATTTGTGATTGGCCATTTTGGATATTCATCAGCTTACAGCAAACCTGCTTTGTCATGGTTATATTTTCATTAATTCCTATATGTATGGTAATACTGTATTTCTAAGTACAACTGTCATGGCTTAGTGGTTCAGTACTTTGACTATGGTGCACAGTATCCCAGGTTCGACCCTTGTCATTGCTTTTTTATTTTACTACTGTCTAGACAGGCTAGGAGGTGTGTCTGTGTAAAGGCGACTTTGTTACAGGTTGCTCAACGTTGCCCGATGGTCAGCTGGTTGGCGCACTGCGCAGCTCCGCGCAAATGGCTTATGCTGGGTAACGTGTTATTTAGCTATAAGCAGTCATATTAAGCTGGGTGAAGTGCTGCTCAGCTACAGGTACTCATATTAAGCTTGTTAAAGCGTTGCTCAGCTACGGCACTCATATTAAGCTTGTTAAAGCGCTGCTCAGCTACGGGCACTCATATTAAGCTTGTTAAAGCACTGCTAAGCTATGGGCAATTATGTTCCATTTTTTATATATTATATAGGTTTTGTTCACATATACATGGCCCATTTCATTACATTTTACTTAAATTATAGTTATATATATCAGAGAATTGTTTCATACTTATTTAAATAAAAAATGGAGAATGATGTTGTGGGGGCTCGAACTGTGACTACCTCCTCTTTGGCCGACGTCTCTACCGCTACGCTATTGCTACTTGGCTTAATTTGCATCTGTAGATCTTATATGCTTTTCAATGTCTGCTAACTGTGGCTGAGTGAAGGGCATACCCGCGCAAATGGACGCAAATGCTGGCAAACATATTGGAAATTATAAAAAAAAAAATGAAACTGTTATTTTTACATTTTATAAATTTTCAGTAGGGTTTAGTCTGTGGGGATGTGTGGTGTTGTGTTCCATGACATTTCAGCAGTCTCGCTCATGGGTGTTTACTATCAGGACTCTGACTCTTCTGGGGGCGTGTCCCTTTGCAGTACTCAGCAATCGGACACGCCCCCTACTTTCCTACACGGACCGTGTTAGACTAGGGTATGATTCAGCATGTCCTCATGAATATGCATGGCATGCTGACATCATACCGTTCAACTGCAGTCTCCAAGTAAGACATATTAAGTCTTACACGGAGGTTTCATGAATCTGGCTCAGTGTGAATCAACCCTACTTTCATCTACATCTGTACCGAGTACATCAATTACGTTGACCATGGTTCATGGCCGTACAGACCAGACTCAGCAGGGTAGTTGGGCACTATGTCCCATTATCAATGGTGTCTCCCCCTTTGTGGGGAGTGATAACTGTTGCTGTGCACCATTCGGTGTGTACACAGCCTGACATGGAGCTATGATTGAACATGATGTGAATGCGGATAACTGAATGTTCTTACATTTGTGTAGGATACATCCTGGGAAGTTGACAGGCCCCATGAAAGTTCTATGTATGGCTTTAGAGAGTGCAGCTTGTACCTGCATAGTCATTAGTACAGGGGCCCTGTAGTGTACATGGATATATTACTAAGTGTACCTGTTGGAGTATGGGGGGAGGTGGGAGTGGGTTTAGGTTCTCCGAGACCCTATCTGGATGAAGGGACTAATTTCTGTAGGTGCAGTACTTCCCATGCAGTAGTGTTGTGCAGCACGGCAGGTCTTGTCATTGCCATTACGATTAATGACACAGCTATAGAATGCTCTGTGCTTGGCCTCATAATATGTGGTTGATTAATTTCACAGTAGCTTTGTGTAGTTTTATATGGTGTATCTGCATCTTACTGAGGCTGACCAGGGATCACCTACACTTATGTGTGTTCACTCTTGCAACAGTTACTACCTTCTGTGGTACAGTTTAAAGCATGGTATCACCAGTTTGCCTACTTGTTTGTGTTGGGTTGAATCCTGGTTCTGTTTCAATGGTACAATCATTGCACATATGTGACTGCTTAAGATTCATTTGTGTACGAGTCAGCATTTGCACATGCATTGTCCATCTGCATGGGTGCCATGGCACTGACCACTCTGCTCTTAGGAAACAACATTAACATTGGAGACTAACTATGTGTAGCATACTGTTAGCCCTGTTTGTGTGACTACTGTGATCCAGATCAGTGGGGTCGATGGAATCCAACATGCACTGAGCGCAGGTGTTGGTACATGAGGAGTCTTCCTAGTTCATATTGGAATAGTTGAGAGTAGCAATTATTATGGTTCTGTGTCAGACCTAATCTTTCCCCATTACAGCACATTATGACAGTTGAGAAGTCCGCGGTCTGGTGGGTGATCTGTCTCAAGGTGCATTTTGAATTCCACTTTGGCTCAAAGGTAGTTGCTCAGCATAATGCATCTGATGTTATGCAATTGCAATTAGAGTGGGGGTTTACATATCCTTCAGGAATATGGACACACCTGTGGACCATGTGTTCCAATAAAGGATAATGGGCAAGAGGTGAGGTATGTGTTATAACATGGTCATACAGGTGTGCTCCCCAGGGTATTGAAACATGTCTCAGCCACTGCCCAGATATGTTCTCCATGTAAGGGATTGACATATGTGTGTCCATATAGTGTTTCAGACATGTATCATTGTGTAGCGAGACCAGCAGTTTATTGCCTGGCTGTCCCTGTAACAGCAGTGGACCCTCACTTGAACCATGCATGATGAAGGCACTATAGGGAACGCATGAGCCATAGGCAGTATCCAGATTCCCAGGGGTGACAGGTGCGGGCCCTGTCTGGCAAAGCATCATGGTCTGTCAAACATGTTATCCCAGGACAACAGATACTGGATACCCTGTGACATGCACTACTACACTAGACAGTTGTGGAGTACAATCCTTTTGTCCAAGTACTGCAGTATCATACTGGCCAATGGCAGAATGCCACCCCCAGGCCTTGGGACATACCTGCATGGGCTACAAGACCTGACAGTTCCTACATGTTTTTCCATGCAGTCCAGGCTACTGCATCACAGGTCCTGCACAACAACATGGAATATGCCAGAGCCGTGTGTATAGTTCAAAAGGTGGTCTGAGTGTATGAGTATGTGGCTAATCATGGCAGACAGGCAGCTGACAGTATGTATTCCCTCGTATAGGTAAGTGTGTAACATAGTGCTAGAGTTTGCATTCACAAATGAGTACTGTTGGGCATGTTTCCTGTCATGTGTTCAGAGGTGTGGCACAATTATGCAAACTATGTCATACAGTTTGTGTATTTCGGTGTCTTCCTGCTCGGGGGGGGGGGGGTCACTTCTTTTCTCAGATATTTAGACACATCTGTGAATGAGTGTGATTTCTGGTAGTGTGTGTGGGTGTCCTTACTGTGTTCTGGTAAGGGTATGTGTTGGTTGTGTTGATGAGCTGCATGTGTT